>NC_045964.1:732483-843364 GCF_010909765.2 Amblyraja radiata | reverse complement strand
AGTTGCCTTGCCCAATTAAAGTTGCTTAACTTAATTAAAGTTGCCTTGCCTAATTAAAGTTGCCCTGCCTTCGATATAATTAAAAATCTAATCTTGACCACTTCCTGTTTGTGCATTATATTGATATTAGAAAAATTGCTACCACGTACGGCTGTGATTTTTGGCCATTTTACTCAGAGTCCCCCTCCACTCATCAGGTGCTGAGGATTATTCCCATTGATGAAAAATAGAAGAGTTATTAGTGTTTAAAAAATGTTGACATTTTCTCTCCTGTCAATCATGCCATGAAGGCCACGCCATTCTGGTAGGAGGGGGAGGGACTATAAAACTCAGAAGTGTGGGCGTGACTCTGCAAGATGGAGGATGGAGAGGTCACGACTCACTGTCTTTAGTGGCCTTGCACCCTGCTTTGAAATGGTGTGAAACTCCACTTGAATTTGGTGGACATGCACCCTGCCTAAAGTGGTATGAAACTGCACTTAAATTTGGTGGCCTTGCACCCTGCTTGAAATGGAATTTCAAGGATAGCCGTGAGTCAATTGCCAGCCCACCAGCTGTGAGTGAGTGAGCTGCCAACACAACAGGCTTGAGTGACTGAGCCGCCAGCCCAAGAATCCATTCGGCCCACAATGTCCATACTAACCCTCAGGAAACCAGTCCCTTCAGCCCACAACACCCATAGTAGCACTCCAGAAAGCCCCCCCCCCCCCCCACCCCACTGGCCACCAATATTGGAATTGGTGGAGAGGTGGAATATTGCGTTGGGGGACCAACCCTCCCGTGTGATGCTGGGAACCAACGGGTCCCACTTTGTCTAGTATATACTAAATAACAAGGCTGATAGACCTTGGCTGGGAACCTGGGGCTCACCAAAATTGTTCCCAATTGGGCCCAGCATCTCCTAAGACCATCTCTGCTGAAGGTGCAGATCACTTCACGATCGCTCACCTCTCTTTCCCATCAGGCACCTACAGTCCCATCTGTAGAAGAGCCTGTGCTCATCACACTGATTTCATCAGACATGCCAGGACTCCCAAAACCAGACATGAAGCAACTTCAATCCCACAAGATCATCGAAGATGCACGAAAATCCTCTGAATCGAAATTATATTTGCTATTTAGAAAAAGGCAAAGATGCATTGGCGTTGAAAATTGTCAATGTGTACTTATATTAGTTGGAATATTTCCTATTGGAACCAGTTATTTTTTAACAAAGTACTATCACAAAAAAATACTTCAGTCATTACATCATTATATATGTAATGATGCACTTGCATTAAACGGACTTTACTGGCTTTATCTTGCACTCAATGTTATTCATGTTATTCTCTTTATCATGTATCTGTACTTTGTGGATTTCTTGTTTGTAATCATGGATTGTCTCTCCGCTGACTGGTTAGGGGTAACATGAGGGGGAACTTCTTTATTCTGAGAGTGGTAGCTGTGTGGAATGAGCTTCCAGTGGAGGTGGTGGAGGCAGGTTCGATTTTATAATTAAAAAATAAATTGGATAGTTATATGGACGGGAAAGGAATGGAGGATTATGGTCTGAGTGCAGGTAGATGGGACTAGGGGAGAATAAGTGTTCGGCATGGACTAGAAGGGCCGAGATGGCCTGTTTCCGTGCTGTAATTGTTATATGGTTATGTGGCTAACACGAAACAAAAACTTTTCACTATACACGTGACAATAAACTAAACTAAACTCAACATATCATAAAATAACTTGTTCCTATAAAATATTTTAAGCTTCATTTGTTTACTTTAAATGATCTATTATACTAAAACTCTCATCTTGTTTGTTTCTATGTGAGTGTATGTGCGTGTGTGCGGGCCTGTCTGTGATCTCTGATTTGGCGATGTCATCAAATTATGCCAAAACGGTACATGAGAGAGCTACAATTTTGGTCCACCTTACTCACAATTGTCATGTGGTGGTTTGTTTCAAGTTTTGTTAAGATTGATGTTATCTATATTACTAAAAGTAAGATCTTGACCGCTTTTGACTTACTGCGATGTGATTTCCGAGAGAACGCCGCCACTTATGGCTGTCATTTTTGGCCACCCCACTCAGAGCCCCCCTCTGCCGGACAGGACCAGAGGATTTTTCCCATCGATGAAAAATATTAATGTTTTAAAAGATTTCGCAATTCTCTCTGCTGCCCCTGCTGGTGGGAGGGGGGAGGGACAATAAAACCCGGAAGTGGTGTGCCTCACCCAGTCTCTGCAAGATGGAGGAAACGAGAGGGTCACGTCTCTCTGAGGTCTGAATAACACTGAACACATGTCCACTCAACTGTGATTACCCTTAATGTGGTTTGTAAATGAAAATATGGTTGCTTTGAAATGCTGCACTGCAAAAAAAATGGCTGTTGTTGGTGGTGGTAACTGCTTTGAAAGGCTGCACTGCAAAAAAATGGCTGTTGTTGGTGGTGGTAACTGCTTTTTAAATGGCTGCACTGCAAAGAAATGGCTGTTGTTGGTGGTGGTAACTGCTTTGAAAGGCTGCACTGCAAAAAAAATGGCTGTTGTTGGTGGTGGTAACTGCTTTGAAAGGCTGCACTGCAAAAGAAAATGGCCGGTGTTGGTGGTGGTAACTGCTTTGAAAGGCTGCACGCCAAAAAAAAAATGGCTGTTGTTGGTGGAAACTTGACAACTTCCTGTTTGCACTGAATATTGACTTTAGATAAAACGCTACCACTTACGGCTGTGATTTTTGGCCATCTTACTTAGTTCCTCGCCACTCATCAGGTGCAGAGGATTCTTCCCATCAATGAAAAATAATAGTGTTATTAGTTTTTTTTAAATGTTGAGAATGTCTCTCCTGTCAATCATGCCATGAAGGCCACGCCCCTTCCAGTTGGAGGGGGAGGAATTATAAAACCGGTAAGTGTGGGTGTGGCTCAGTCTCTGCAAAATGGGGGAGAGAGAGGTCACGACTCTGTCTGAGCTGTGAATCAACTGAATGTCTACTGAACTGTGAGTGTGGTATTTATGTGTGGTTCTATAGTGGTTTTATGGTGGTTTCACCCTGCTTGAAATGGTATGAAACTGCATTTGAATGTGGTGGCCTTGCACCCTGCTTGAAATGGTATGAAACTGCACTTCAATTTGGTTGTCTAGCACCCTGCTTGAAGTGGTATGAAACTGCACTTGAATTTGGTGGCCTTGCACCCTGCTTGAAATGGCATGAAACAGCATTAGCATTTGGTGGCCTTGCACCCTGCTTGAATTGACATGAAACTGCACTTGAATTTGGTGGCCTTGCACCCTGCTTGAAGTGGCATGAAACTGCACTTGAATTTGGTGGCCTTGCACCCTGCTTGAAATGGCATGAAAGTGCACTTGAATTTGGTGGCCTTGCACCCTGCTTGAAATGGCAGGAAACACCACTTGAGTTTGGTGGCCCTGCACCCTGCTTGAAGTGGTATGAAACTACACTTGAATTCGGTGGCCTTGCATCCTGCTTGAAGTGGTTGGTAACTGCACTTGAATTTGGTGGCCTTGCACCCTGCTTGAAGTGGTAGGAAACTGCACTTGAATTCGGTGGCCTTGCACCCTGCTTGAAGTGATAGGAAACTGCACCCGAATTTGGTGGCCTTGCACCCTGCTTGAAGTGGTATGAAACTGCAATTGAATTTGGGGGCCTTACACCCTGCTTGAAGTGGTAAGAAACTGCACTTGAATTTGGTGGCCTTGCACCCTGCTTGAAGTGGCTTGAAACTGCACTTGGATTTTGTGGCCTTGCACCCTGCTTGAAATGGCATGAAACTGCACTTGAGTTTGGTGGCCCTGCACCCTGCTTGAAGTGGTATGAAACTACACTTGAATTCGGTGGCCTTGCACCCTGCTTGAAGTGGTTGGTAACTGCACTTGAATTTGGTGGCCTTGCACCCTGCTTGAAGTGGTAAGAAACTGCACTTGAATTTGGGGGCCTTACACCTTGCTTGAAGTGGTATGAAACTGCAATTGAATTTGGGGGCCTTACACCCTGCTTGAAGTGGTTAGAAACTGCACTTGAATTTGGGGGCCTTACACCCTGCTTGAAGTGGTAAGAAACTGCACTTGAATTTGGGGGCCTTACACCCTGCTTGAAGTGGCAAGAAACTGCACTTGAATTTGGTTGCTTTGCACCCTGCTTGAAATGGAATTTCAAGGAATAATAATAATAATAATATTAATAATAATAAATTTTATTTATGGGCGCCTTTCAAGAGTCTCAAGGACACCTTACAAAAATTTAGCAGGTAGAGGAAAAACATGTAAGGGGAATGAAATAAATAGTAGAGACATGACTAGTACACAAAGTAAAGACAGAATTCAATACAAAACACAATATGAGGCAATTAATGCACAGATGAAAAGGGAGGGGGACGTGGGGCTAAGGATAGGCAGAGGTGAAGAGATGGGTCTTGAGGCCGGACTGGAAGATGGTGAGGGACAAGGAATTGCGGATCAGTTGGGGGAGGGAGTTCCAGAGCCTGGGAGCTGCCCTGGAGAAGGCTCTGTCCCCAAAACTGCGGAGGTTGGAATTGTGGATGGAGAGGAGACCGGCTGATGTGGATCTGAGGGACCGTGAGGGTTGGTAGGGGGAGAGGAGGTCAGTGAGATATGGGGGGGCCTGATGGTGGAGGGCTTTGTAGGTGAGGATCAGGATTTTGTAGGTGATCCGGTGGGAGATGGGAAGCCAGTGAAGTTGTTTGAGGACTGGAGTGATGTGATGCCAGGATTTGGTGTGGGTGATGAGTCGGGCGGCTGCGTTCTGGACCAGTTGGAGTCGGTTGATGTAGGTGGAGCTGATGCCAAGGAGAAGTGTGTTGCAATAGTCCAGTTGGGAGGAGATGAAGGCATGGATGAGTCTTTCAGCAGCGGGCGGTGTGAGAGAGGGTCTGAGTTTGGCGATGTTGCGGAGATGAAAGAAGGAGGTTTTAATGACATGGCGGATGTGAGGCTCAAGGGAGAGGGTGGAATCAAAGATCACGCCAAGGTTGTGGGCCTGGGGAGATGGGGAGACAGTGGTGCCGTCGATGGTGAGAGTGGGGTTATTGATTTTGCTGAGTGTGGCTTTGGAGCCTATGAGGAGGAATTCTGTCTTATTGCTGTTGAGTTTGAGGAAGTTATGTTGCATCCAGGTTTTTATAACTGACAGACAGGAGTTGATATGGGAGAGGGGGGGGGGGGGGGGGGGTTGGCCATGAGTCAACTGCTAGCCCACCAGCCGTTAGTGAGCTGCCAGCACATCAGGCTTGAGTGACTGAGCTGCCACCCCAAGAATCCATTTGGACCACAATGTCCATACTAACCAGTCCCTTCAGCCCACAGTACCCATACTAGCACTCCAGAAAGCCCCCCCCCCTCCCCCCTCTGGCCACCAATATTGGAATTGGTGGAGAGGTGGAATATTGCGTTGGGGGACCAGCCCTCCCGTGTGAACATGGGACCCAATGGGTCCCACTTAGTCTAGTATTTCACAAGCTTTTCACATTTTTAAATTAACAAAACCCCATTTGAGAAAAAAATACTTCCCTCGGCACTGGCAATTACAGCTATAACATCACAATGGGATTGTAGCCCTGCTCGCTACAATTTTGATATCCCAGGACACTGAGTCCTGCCAGCGCTAGCAAGTGCAATTGCAAACTACAATGTTGCAAACAAATAATTTTTGTTATATTCCTGGCGGCAAGGAGTTTTTTTTAAGTTTAATGTGGGGTGGTGCATTTTTTTATATTCCTGGCAGCAGGAATTAAAAAAAAGTTTAATGAGGGAGGGTGAATAAGGGGAAATGAGCTGTCCCTGTGCAGTTGAGGGCTATGGGTGAGTACTGAAATATTGCGTTGGGGGAACGGCTTGCGTTGGGGGAAAGGGTGGAATATTGCGTTGGGAAATGGGTTGCATTGGGGGATCAGGCCTCCTGTGGGGGCTATGGGTGAGTGGTGGAATATTGTGTTAGGGGACCAGGGATGACCCCATGTGACAGGGACCCGACGGTCCCCCTTGGTCTAGTATATCTTAAAAAGGTTACCATGGTGGTGGTATGAAATTTGTTTCTCTCTCACAGACGTTCATGATATAGTCATTATTCTGTTCATGTTTTGATTTGCATATTACTATAGCAGTACTGATTAGTGCAAGCTAACACCATGCAAAGTAGCATTTCTGCAATTGAGCAGAAGTCACTTCTTATTATCATAAATAAATAGTGATTATGGAATTAAATCCTTGGAGATTTAAACGTGGATGGTAGACACAAAATTCTGGAGTAACTCAGGGGGAAAATCAGCATCTCTGGAGAAATGGAATGGGTGATGTTTCAGGTCAAGACCCTTCTTCAGACTGCCTGTCCCACTAAGTTACTCCAGCATTTTTTTTGTCTACCTTCGATTTAAACCAGCATCTGCAGTTCTTTCCTGCACACTTAAACATGGATGATTTGGTGCACTTTTATGGAAGATTAGAAATGGTCTGAGCTCAATCATTTGGGAAAGATTCAATGTTGTGGAACTCAATCAGAAAACAAATTGAAAGAATCAGATAAATGGGAAACCCAGAAGGCCTTGGAGGACTCAGCGTAAATATTTGGTGAACAGCTGATGTAAAGGAGGCCACAATGGGAACACCAAATGCTGTTGACGAAGTTCAAGGAGGTGCATGTGAACCTCTGTCTCACCTGGAAGGTCTCTGATGGATGTAAGGGAGAAGGTGTAGGGAAAGGTGTTCCATCTGCTGCAGTTCCTGGAAAAAGTAGCTTGGATGGGAAGGGATAAGTGAACTAAAGAGTTGCGGGGCGATCGGTCAATAAGGAAAGTGGAATGGGGTGCATTGGGAAGACGTGACTAGTGGTGGGATCGCATTGAAAGAGGCAGAAATACTGGAGAACGATGTATTGGACGTGGAGACCAGGAGGTGAAGGGTAAGGACCAGGTAAACTCTATCCCTGCCGCTTGTGAGGAATCCATTCACAACAGCAGTGGGATCCATTGGGAATTAGGGATGGGACAGGTGGGGGATGAGCGTATGTGGGATGGGAAAGGAGCAGGTTGAGTTTTGTTTGAGTTGGGGTTAGTTTATTTTCACTGGTGAGAAATGTATGTGCACACCAGGGACAGGGTGGTGTCAAGGTAAATAGATGGGGATTGGGGGTAGGATATTACTTGAAATTGGAGAATTCATGTGCATACCATTGGGTTGAAGGCTTCCCAAGTGGAATATGAGGTGCTGTTCCTTCAGTTTGCGCATGGCATCACTCTGGCAATGGAGGAGGCCAAGGACAGAAAGGTCAGTGGGGGACTGGGAAGGGGAGCTACAAAGAGATCCAGCAGGCCTTGGAGTGCCAGAGTGATAATTTTCTGCAAGCTTTGTGAAGCACTGCCTCATTGAAATTATTTAAAGGATGAATAAGACACATGATGAATAGAAATTGAATCATTAGATTACGTGATCAAAAATAGACATTTTCTATTAGAAAATGCAGCTGCCATGCCTGCAGATTCAGTTGGGTTGACAAATGTATTTTGATTGAATAATCAATAAATGGGATGAAATGTATCATTGGGTTATTTTCTCCATACTAAATGCATACTTTTTCTCAACCCCTCTTAGATCTAAACGCCAGTTAGATGTTTGGAAGTTTATTTTTAGCTTTGCGCAAGTTGAATACTGATGACTTGTACATGGAGCATTTAGAATTGTAACATTCATAATAATTAAATTGTGACATTCGTCATTCAGGGTGGCGCAGTGGCGCAGCAGTAGAGTTGTTGCCTTACAGCGCCAGAAACCCGGGTTCGATCCTCACTACAGGTGCTGTCTGTACGGAGTTTGTATGTTTCCTCCATGAATGCATGAGTTTTCTCCGGGTGTTCCGTTTTCATCCCACACTCCAAAAACGTACAGGTTTGTAGTCTAATTGGATTGGTATAATTGTAAATTGTCCCTAATGGGTCCAGGATAGTGTGGATGTGTGGGGATCGCTGGCCGGTGAAGATTCGGTGGGCGGAAGGGCCTGTTTCTATGCTGTATCTCTAAACTAAACTAGACCTGTAAAATAATAAATATATTAGATATAATTGTAATACAAGAGAAAACTAAAATACAAATAGGGAAGTCAAATCAAAAATTCCCTGAAGAATATGATTAGAAATGTTAATAAAAATGATTGACAGATGCTGGTTTACCAATAAACATGTTTCAAATCAGGACCTTTCTTAAGACTGAAGAAGGATCTCTACCCAAACCATCACCAATGGTCTGAAGAAGGGTTTCGGGCCCGAAACGTTGCCTATTTCCTTTGCTCCATAGATGCTGCCGCACCCACTGAGTTTCTCCAGCATTTTTGTCTACCACCAATCTATGTCCTCCAGAGATGCTGCCAGTCCTGCTGTTACTCCAGCACTTTATGTTTTATTTGGTAAAATGTTTTATCTTTTACATTTCTTAAAGAATTTAAAACAAAATCTCCTGAATGTTATCAAGAATGCACATACAGATGTATGTAGCTGAAGTTTGTGGCACTTCAAAATGTCGACAGAATTTACAGATTGCTTTGTATCATTGCTATTAGTTGAATTAACCATGTTGATGTGTCTAAGAATAATCTGAGAGGAGAAGCATGTACCATGCAATTTTTCTTGTCTTTGATAATCAGTTTAGTGATACAGCGTGGAAACAGGCTCTTCGGCCCACCAAATCCACACCGACCAGCGATCCACGCACACTAACACAATCCTACACGCACTAGGGACAATTTAAATTTATACCAAGCCAAATAACCTACAAAACTGTACGTCTTTGGACTGTGGGAGGAAATGGAAGATCTCGGAGAAAACCCACGTGGTCACAGGGAGAACGTACAAACTCCGTGCAGACAGCACCCGTAGTCAGGATTGAACCCGGGTCTCCGGCACTGTAAGGCAGCAACTCTATCGCTGCACCACTGTGCCGACCCTCGCAACTATTTAGCGTGTGGGAATATCATTCGTTACCGCAATTAACCAGACAAATCGTTCCACCAACGAAGAACGGCCATGCACCACCACCCACAGAATCAAGAAAGAGGTATCAATCTGTGAATCTTTTCATGCCTGTACAGGGTATTGACTATACACTCTTTGTAAACCCATATTTCTCCACATTGGAAGTCTGAAAGCTGATGTTCATTTCGTATAATACATGGCCGTGATTTCTTGTTTTTCAGAGCTCTTCTGTAGGCTGAAATGACTAAGTGCAGGTAGCTCAAAATAACTTGATAATTGGCAAATTCTGGTCAGCGGCCCGTCCATCAAAAAGACTAAGTATTAGTAAGGCTTCTAATCACATCTTCAGCACTGATGCAGCTGTCAATTAATAACCGCTGCCCCTGGGGAAAATAATATCACACAAGAATTTTGAGTGAATCATGCTAAAAAACATTGAGAGGTATTAATGAATATTCAAGGCAACTTCATTTTTACGTGGCTTTTACATCTCTAACAGTCTTCTCGATGCGACAACTCATAAAAATAATAATTTAAGTAGATATGAATGATCTGAGCACACCGGCCAGTGTAACTCCAAGATTGGGCAGATAAGGTTTAATCCTCTGGTCTATTTTTAGCTGTATGGTACAATTAGCTGGAAGACCCCAGGCTGGCGGGAAGTGAATTCACACAGAATTCTTGCTTCTGACCACTATTCAATTATCGTTGCTGCAAGTAAACCCATGTGGATGCTTGTTGGTCTGAAGTAAGAGTGGTTACTTCAATTCAATACAATACGATACCATAGAACTTTATTTATCCCAGGAGGGAAATTGATCTGCCAACAGTCATAAAACACAAGATACATCAAATATGAAATTAAAGTGACAAGTGGAAAGGATTGGGGATGTGCAAAGGATTTAGGAAGGAGCTACCCCATGACAAAAGGGGGAGTAGTTGTATAGTTGGATAGCCACAGGGAAGAAGGATCTCCTGTGGCGTTCTGTCCTGCATCTTGGTGGAACCAGTCTGTTGCTGTAGGTGCTCCTTAGGTTGACCAGTGTGTCATCGAGGGGGTGAGCTGTGTTGTGACATTCATTATTCAGTGGAGTAATGGTAGAGTTGCTGCCATACAGTGCCAAAGAGTTACTGCCTTACAGTTCCTGTCTACGGGGGCTGTCTGCACGGGGTTTGGACTTTGTCCTCGTGAATGAGTGGGTTTTCTCCGGGTGCTCCAGTTTCCTCCCACACTCCAAAGACGTGCAGGTTTGTAGGCTAATTGCCCCACAATCTGCTTCCATCATCAAAGGAGTTTCTAATGGTTGGAATTGGCACATCCACTTTAGTTGAATAGCTATAATCATTTGTGTATTTTTTTTACAATATTCACTTCCTTTGACATTTTCTATTAGTATTAGAGATACAGCATGGAAACAGGCCCTTCGGCCACCAGGGTCCATGCAGATCATTGATCACCCGTTCACACTATCCCACCACCTACACACTAGGGCCAATTAACCTACAAACCCGCATGTTTTGGGGATGTGGGAGGAAATCGGAGCACCCGGAGGAAACTCATGCAGTCACCAGTAGAACTTGCCTGCTGCCTGCCACAGACGGCTGTGGAGGCCTTCAATGGATAATTTTAAGGCAGAGATTGATAGATTCTTGATTGGTACGGGTGTCAGGGGTTGTGGGGAGAAGGCAGGAGAATGGGTTTGCAAAGGGAAGGTAGATCAGCCATGATTGAATGGTGGAGTAGACCTGGTGGGCCAAATACCCTAATTCTGCTCCTATCACTTATAAACTCATGAACGTAAGAACGTATGAACATGCAAACTCCACATAGACAGCACCGTGGTCAGGAGTGAACCCAGGGTCTCTGGTGCTGTGAGACGTCAGCTCTACCCGCTACGCCACTGTGCATTGCAATAGTTTCAATTGTTTGTCCCATTTCATATTGCCATAAAATCTCTAAAGGATATATGAATGTTGTCTGGGTGTCTGGCTGAAACCTGGGTATATATAGCAAAGGAATTAATAGATAATGAGAAAACCAAGGTCAGCCCCACATCCAGCACTCATTAACCAGCTGTCTTATAAATCTTTGCCAGAATATGAGAGAGATTTTCCATTGGTGACCGCACATCTTATACAAGGTCTTTATGGATCTTTTAGCAAGACTAGGTTGTCCTGAAATGTATTGTGTTGATTTGCACTGTAAATGCCAACTATATCTAGATTCATGATGGCCCTGTTTATAGTCAATGGATAAGCAGACAGGATGCATTTTTCCAATATTTGAAAGTCGTTCACATTGCGAATGATATTAACATTGACAAGAATAATCATGGATTTTGTTTTGAATGTTAAATGTCCCACATCATCACCAGCAGGGTACCAGTGGAATTCTGGCCCATGTTACTGAGTTACTGTAACAACTTTTCTTTCCGGCAGTAAAAATCTTCAGACAGTGCTGATTTTAAACTATTGGTTATTAGAATGTGTAGGAAGGAACTGCAGATCCTGGTTTAAACCGAAGATAGACACAAAAAGCTGGAGCAACTCAGCCGGGCAGGCAGCATCACTGGAGAGAAGGAGTAAAGAAATAAGAAGGGTCTCAACCGAAAACGTCACCTATTCCTTTTCTCCAGAGATGCTGCCTGACCCGCTGAGTTACTCCAGCTTTTGTGTTTATCTTCAGTTATTTGAATGAACCTGTTAATCCAACTCAACCTTCACTTACTTACATGGAATTATATAAATAGCACGTTTTGTGCTAGAAGCAATATTTGTATTTCATAGCAGACATTATTTTCGGATATCTGTCTTTGTGTTTCTGAGCCGCAGATTCTACTCCATCCAGTCAACAGCATTGACAGCGTTTCTCTCTTTTTCGTATTAGTTTGGTTTAGAGGTACATGATGGAAATAAGCCATTTGTGCCACATAGTCCGCAATGACCATGCATTAACCATGCACATTAGTTCCATGTCATCGCACTTTCTCATTCACTCCCTGCACACTTGGGGCAATTAACCTTCAAACCCATGCCTTTGGGATGTGGCAGGAAACCGGAGCACCCATAGGAAACCCACGTGGTCACAGGGAGAATGTGCAAACTCCACACAGACAGCACCCAAGGTCTCTGGCACTGTGAAGCAGTGGCTCTACCCGCTGCACCACCGTGCTGCCCAAATTAGACTCCAAAACATTACTTTATTACAACTTGTTTCACCAAAACATGTGAATTCAGAAGTGAAACAGGTAATTTAAGCCCATTGCACCTGATCCACCACTTAATAAGGCTGTGGTGATCTGATTGTAACCTCAACCACACATTCAATTGTGCTTGCAACCAGTTTTTTAGTTTTAGTTTTTTTTAGTGAAAAGCTTTAGTTGCATGCCATCCAATCAGTGGAAATACTATACATGATTACAATCAAGCCATCCACTGTGTACAGACACAGGATAATGGGAGTAACGTTTAGTGCAAGATAAAGTCCAGTAAAGTCCGATTATAGATAGTTCAAGGGTGCCCAATGAGATAGATAGTAGTTCAGCACTACTCTCTGGTTGTGGTAGGATGGTTCAGTTGTCTCATAACAGCTGGGAAGAAACTGATCCTGAATCTGGAGGTGTGCATTTCACACTTGTAGACCTTTTGCCTGATGGGAGAGGGGAGAAGATGGAGTCGGCAGGGAGCGACTGGTCCTTGATTATGCTGCTGGCCTTGCCGAGGCAGCGTGAGGTATAAATGAAGTGAAAGGAAGGGAGGTTGGATTGTGTGATGATCTAGGATGCGCCCACAATTTCCTGTAATTTCTTGCGGTCTTGGAAGAAGCTGTTCCCAAACCAAGCTGTGATGCATCCTAATAATATGCTTTCTACGGCGCATCTGCAGAAGTTGGTAAGAGTTGTAGGAAACATGTAGAGGCGTTGGTGTGCTTTATTGGCAATTGCTTTCATACGGCTAGTCCAGGACAAGATGGTGGTGATATTTGCTCCGAGGAACTTAAAGATTTCAACCCTCTCTACTTGGGCGCTGCCAATGCATGCCTTTATCATGTATCGATCTACTTGGGCGTGCCAATACATACAGACTCGGCTTGTACTCGCTAGAATTTAGAAGATTGAGGGGGGATCTTATAGAAACTTACAAAATTCTTAAGGGGTTGGACAGGCTAGATGCAGGAAGATTGTTCCCGATGTTGGGGAAGTCCAGAACACGGGGTCACAGTTTAAGGATAAGGGGGAAGTCTTTTAGGACCGAGATGAGAAAAACATTTTTCACACAGAGAGTGGTGAATCTCTGGAATTCTCTGCCACAGAAGGTTGTTGAGGCCAGTTCATTGGCTATATTTAAGAGGGAGTTAGATGTGGCCCTTGTTGCTAAAGGGATCATGGGGTATGGAGAGACGGCAGGTACAGGATACTGAGTTGGATGATCAGCCATGATCATATTGAATGGCGGTGCAGGCTCGAAGGGCCGAATGGCCTACTCCTGCACCTATTTTCTATGTTTCTATGTTTCTATACCTTTATCATGTATCTATCTACTTCGGTCTGAAAAATACTCCAGGACTGGCCTCCACTGACAAAGAGTTTCTAAGACGCATAACTCCAGTTAGCTTTTTTTCTAATTCCATATTTTGTCTGTAACATTTTCCCTCTGTTTTTCTGCAAGCTCTTTTTTCTGCAACCTCTTGCATTTCCTAACCTATCCTAAGCTGTCCAATCCTTTGGTCTTTACCCACCACAGCCCATCACAGTTTGATGCATCTTTTCATCACAAATTCCTCTTCACACCCTTTATCCAGGTTCTCCCCAACCTCAGTTACTCCAGCACTTTGTGGCTTTTTTTGTCAACCACGTCTGCATTTCTTTTAGTGTTTTTAGTTTTTTAGATTGGAGATATGGCGGCCCACCAAGTCCGTGTACACGAGTACTGCCCTACATACTACGGACAATTTACAATTTTTTCCGAAGCCAATTAGTCTACAAACCTGCATGTCTTTGGAGTGTGGGAGGAAGCTGGAGCACCCGGAGAAAACCCACGGGGAGAACGTACAAACTCTGTGCAGACAGCACCCTTGGTCAGGTTCGAACCCAAGTCTCTGGCGCTGTAAGTCAGCAACTCTACCGCTACAACCCTACATTCTACATTCTCCTTCAGATATGTTTTGCTCTCCCCCTTGCCTTTAACTTCTGTTTTAGTTTCTCTATTTTGCTTTGTTGAATTATTTTCACAGGACCTTGCTGATTCATCAACCTTGTGTTTTCCATTGGTGCTTTTTACAGTGCTGTTCGTAATGAGTTTATTATGGGATCTTTACTAGCAACTCAGAAATTGACATTGCAAATAGCCAATTTACAAAACTCCAACACATAATCTGCGGGGAGATGTGACCACAGAGTTGGAGAGAGCGCCACGCATTGGCCTGGAAGTTGCCCGCTTTTTCCAGAAATGGATTCTGTCCTTTTGAGTTTTGTTTGTTTAGTTTGACATTTGTACATTTAGCTCGTAGATGTTGGAGATCAGCTATTGGATATTGGAGATACTGAGGATGGCACGGTGCTGCCTCACAGCGCCACAGACACGGGTTCCATCCTGACTACTACAGATGCTGTCTGTACGGAGTTTGTACCTTCTCCCTCTGACCGCGTGGGGTTTCTCTGGGAGCTCCTGTTTCCTCCAACATCCCAAGGATGTAAAGGTTTGTAGGTTAATTGACTTCAGTAAAAATTGTAAATTGTCACTAGTGTGTAGAATATGACTAGTGTAACGGGTGATCAATGGTCGGCACAGACTCGGTGGGCCAAAGGGCCTGTTGCCATGCTGTATCTCTAAAGTCTAAAATCACAAAATGTGGTGACAATGACAAATATGAGGAATGGAAGGAGGACACTTGACCATCATGTCTGCGCCATCACTCCAACACATCATAGCAAATCTCAGTCCCAATTTCCTACATATTCCTTGATTCTCTTAATATTGAACAAGCTCCAGCTCTTTGGCTTGAATGTACAGTGACTGAGACCTCTTGATGAGTAAATTTGATAGATTCCCACCCTCTCTGAAACAACATTTCTTCTCTGTTCTGTTCTGAAGTGTTGACCATATTTTGAACATGACACCTCATTCAAATCATTTTCACACAAAGGATGGTGGGTGTATGGAACGAGCTGCCAGAGGAGATAGTTGAGGCAGGGACTATCTCAATGTTTAAGAAACAGTTAGACAAGTACATGGACAAGATAGGTTTAGAGGGATGTGGGCCAAATGCTGGCAGGTGGGACTAGTGTAGCTGGGACATGTTGGCCGGTGTGGGCAAGTTGGGTCAATAGGGGTGTTTCCACATTGTATGATTCTATGACTAACTCATTAGATTGGCTGTATATGTTCCAGATGTTCAGAAATGTTTTGGTTAAGGAGAAGAAAATTAATATCAATCATTTTTTTGTCGTTAAGATGTTTGTAACATTTCTAGTGAAATTATTATTATTATTATTATTATCATCATCGTTGAAACCATTAGCGACGCAGTGGTGCTGGTTTCCGATGGGAACGGTGACGGACGCACCACACATCTCTGTCCTCCAGTTCCTGCGGACTTCCACCGCTGGAAGTCTAGGATTTTGGTGTGTGTGTGTGCTTTATCATCATTCCTTACATGTACGACAGTGATCGCAACCTCCACTGAAGTGTGGATGGCCGTTGGCTCGCTAGAAGCTCATCCGCCCGTTGACAGGTCTTGTTTTGGGACCTGCTGGGGGTCCACAGCCCCCTCCTCACCTGGCAAACCGGGTGGGGGAGACAGTTTAGTCGCCGACTATCCGACCATGGAGCAGGTAGCACGGGATTACATGGTACCCCACCGTGGCGGGGGAACTCCCCCTGACCTGACCTGATGTTATGAAATGGTTGCCATAAAATCATGAGGGGAATAGATAGGGTGAAAGCACAGAGCCTCTTCCGCAGGGTATAGGAATCAAAATCTAGAGGACATATGTTTAAGGTATGAGGGACAAAATGTAAAACTCCTCTATATGAGGGGCAACTTTTTTATACAGAGGATGGTGGGTGTATGGAACGAGCTGTCCAAGTAGGTAGTTGAGGCAGATGCCATACAGCACTTCAAAGACACTTGGGCAGGTACATGGATAGGAAAGGTTTTGGAGGGATATGGGCCAAATGCAGACAAATGGGACTAACTTAGATGGGGTCAGCATGGATGGATTGGGCCGAAGGGCCTGTTTTTGTGCTGTATGCATCATGACCCTATACGCCACACTAATTAGCCTGTTACTGGGATATGAATTGGCAGCATTTATTTTGGTGTGATATTGAAAATGTCGTGTGCTTTAGATATTGTCTTGAAACCAATCGAATCTGTCAGTGATTATGACTCGGAGGCAATTCTTGTAGTTTCTCCATATTTACAGCTGGCGGGTTTGATATAACACGCACACATATAAATGCACTTCTGCCTTACAAAGCCTTCGCAGTTATGTGCTTCTCCAGAAATGAAGTAAATCAAACTGACCTAATCCACTGTGGCATCCAGCAAAACATATTTACCCGGCACAGCTGTTGTACCCCTGCTTGTGTCGAATATTTAAATCAGAGCTGACAACAAGTCTGCTGAATGCCTCATCACACTGAATGTGTAGAATGCAGGAGGCTCGCTGGAGACGGGCTGTTCACAACACATCTGCATAATGTCATTTAGTCCATTTATTCCCGTTTGACAGAGTGCATCATGACACAAACTAGCCCTTGATGATGTACTCTAACTGGTGAGATTGCTTTAGTTATCGATTCATAGAGTGACACAGTGTGGAAACCGGCCCTTCGGCCCAACTTGACCACACCAACCAACTTGTCCCAGCTTCACTAGTCCCACCTGCGCGCGTTTGGTCCATATCCCTCCTAACATGTCCAACCCATGTGCCGAGACACAAAATGCTGGAGTAACTCAGCGGGTCAGGCAGCATCTCTGGAGAGAAGGAGTGGGTGACATTTCGGGTCGAGAGCCTTCTTCAGACCTTTGATTTAAACCAGCCTGCAGTTCTTTCCTGTACATACTATCCATGTACGTGTCTGTTTCTTAAATGTTGGGATAGTCCCAACCTCAACTACCTCCTCTGGCAGCTTATTCCATGCACCCACCACCCTTTGTGTGAAAAAATTACCCCTCAAATTCCTATTAAATCTTTCCACCTTCTCTTTAAACCTATGTCTGGTTCTTGATTTGTCAAGCGACTATGTGCATCTACCCAATCTATTCCTCTCATAATTTTGTACTCCTCAATAAGATCATCCCTCATCCTCTTGTGCTCCAAGGAATAGAGTCCCAGCCTACTCAACCTCTCCCTATAGCTCACACCCTCTAGTCCTGGCAACATCCTTGTAAATTTTCTCTGTACCCTTTCCAGCTTGACAACATCTTTCCTATAACATGGTGCTCAGAACTGAACACAATATTCTAAATGCAGTGTTACCAACATCTTATACAACTGCAACATGACCTCCCAACTTCTATACTCACAAATGTATTACTGTGCGAATCTGTGAAGCTTGTTTTTTCAGTGAAACGTTTGAGCATCTGATCAAAATGTCACCAAAAAAACCAGCCGGAGGAGACTGTTGTGATGTTGTTTTCGCACCTTCACCCAACTTAATAGGCCGCTCAATTCGTGTAAATGAGGAATGTTATCAACCCAGCCAACACAAAAGGAAACAAGATGTATAAGCATGTAACTGCAGATGCTGGTTTACCAAAGAGAGACACAAAATGCTGGAGTAACTCAGTGGGTCAGGCAGCATCACTGGAGAACATGGATAGGTGATGTTTCTTCAGACTGATGGAACAGGGAGGAGGAGAGAGAAAGCTGGGAATAGAAATGGGGATCTGGAAACGCTGGCAAATAATAATTAGATACCAGTCACGGTGGCGCAGTGGTAGAGTTGCTGCCTTACAGCAAATGCAGCGCTGGAGACCTAGGTTCGATCCCGACTACGGGTGCTGTCTGTACAGAGTTTGTACGTTCTCTCCGTGACCTGCGTGGATTTTCTCAGAGATCTTCAGTTTCCTCCACATTCCAAAGATGTACAGGTTTGTAGATTCATTGGTTTGGTCAATGTAAAGATTGTCCCTTGTGTGTGTAGGATAGTGTTAGTGAGCGGGGCGATCGCTGGTCGGCACGGGCCTGGTGGGCCGAAGGGCCTGTTTCCACGCTGTATCTCTAAACTAAACAACAATACAACAATACAATACAATACAATTTACAAATTGTACAAACTAAACTAAACCAGTGAGGGGTTGTTGATTAGTAGATGGTTGACAAAGCGACAAAGGCTAGCGGTGAAAAGAAGACAAAGGGTGTCAGTGTCAGAGTCAAAGTCAAAGCCCCCGGCGGGCGATGGTGAATTGTCCCGTGGCCATTAAGCCACGCCGGGTGATGCAAGGTCGCACACCGGGTCTTGGTGTTAGAGCCCCCGGCGCGCGCTCGCAGCCCCGCAGCCATTCCAAGCCGCGCGGGGCGGTGCTGTAAGGTCCCGCTCCAGGAGCTCTTCAACCCCGCAACTCGGGCGGGAGAAGTCGCCGTTGCGGGAGCCCGGAAAAGCGGTCTCCCTCCAGGGACCCGCGGGCTCCCGGTGTTACTGTCCGCCAGACCCGCAGTTGCAGCCACCGAATCTCCGGGGGTCGGGTCGCAGCAGCGTCCACCACAGCTCCACCCGCTCTGGACTCGGCCAGCTCCGCGACGGTGAGGTGAGTAGTCGGCACCAGAGCCCCCGGACTTCCTGTTGGAGGCCGCTCCTCGTTGCAGCCCCAACGACAACGGAGACCCGACAAAGAAAAGGTCGGGTCTCCCGTGCAGGGAGAGATAGGAGAGGAGGGGACGCAAAATGTAAAGCCGGAGGGTGGGATATGGGACGTAGGGACAAGGGAAAAGAGGAGGGATAAAAGTGAAAAATGGGAATCTGGGATGGGAGATGATCATAGGGAGGGGCAAGGTTTCCATGGTGATGGGAAGTGTTGGGAGAGATGTGTGAGCACTCTGGTGATGTGGGGGGGGGGGGGTGAGAGGGTGAGGGTGTGGATGGCAGGGGAAAGGAAGGGGGGAGTGGAGAGGGAGGGGAGTTATTACTTGAAATTGGATAATTCACTGTTCACACCATTGTGTTGTAAGCTATCCAAGTGGAATATGAGATGCTGTTCCTCCAGTCTGCATGTGGCTTCCCTCTGGCAATGGAGGAGGCCAAGGACAGAAAGGTTGTCATGGGCCTCTGATTTATGGAAAGTCTGATTTATTGTCTGGGCTGCTGAACTCCTAATTGACAGTGTCATGGACACGCTGAACTCACATTGAGGTATGACTGCATCAGTTCTACAAATTGAAAAAGGACTCCCTGCCCCCACATCATGATAAAGGCCATTTATAGCTCACCTCTTCAAAACAATCAATCAGGCATTGCACAAACCTGTTCATTAACAAAATTCCCTTTTGAAAAGGACTGGATAGAGTGGATGTGGAGAGGATGTTTCCACCAGTGGGAGAGTCTAGGACCAGAGGGCGCAGCCTCAGAATTAAAGGAAGCACCTTTAGAAAAGAGATGAGAAGGAATTTATTTAGTCAAAGGGTGGTGAATCTGTGGAATTCAGTCGCACAGATGGCTGTGGAGGCCAAGTCATTGGGTATTTTTAAGGCAGAGATTCTTGATTAGTTTGGGTGTCAAGGGTTATGGGGAGAAGGCAGGAGAATGAGAGATATGTCAGCTATGATTGAATGGTGGAGTAGACTTGATGGGCCGAATGGTCTAATTCTGTTTCTAGAATGGATGAACATAAAAGCTGATGAAACAAGGAACTACAGAGGCTGGATTGCAAGAAAGTGCTGGAGTCATGCCTCAGTGAGTCATGCAGCATCTCTGGAGAACGTGGATAGGTGACATTTCAGGTCGGGTCCTGGTTTTAGCTTTTATAGAAACAGGCCCTTCGACCCACCGAGTCAGCACCAACCAGTGACCATCCCATACACTAGCACTATCCTATACACTAGGGATAATTTACAATTTTTACCGAAGCCAAATAAACCGACAAACCTGCACGTACTTGTAGTGTGGGAGGAAACCGGAGCACCCGGAGAAAACCCACGCGGTCACAGGGAGAACGTGCAAACTCCATACAGACAGCACCCATAGGCAGGATTGAACCTGGGTCTCTGGCGCTGTGAGGCAGCAACTCTACTGCTGCGCCACCGTGCCGCCCCACAGTTAGTTTAGGAATATCAGCAACATATTAGAAATGACTCTGATCATATTTTATCGTCTGCTGTGTTATTAGCCTGCTGTGTTTTCGTTATACAGCCATTGATCTTGTGCAGTGTACCCTACACTGTTTCCAGTATGTGGGGTAAGGGTATGCTAATGGCTGTATCGTGGCTTGGTACGGTATGGTACAGTACTTCCAGCGCACAGGAAGGCAAGAGGCTGGAGCGGGGTACCCAGCCCGATCCATTATGGGCACAGCCCTCCCCACCACCAACACCATGCACTGCCACAAGAAGGCAGCATCTATCCTCAAGGAGCCCCATCCCCTCTCTACTGCTACCATCAGATGGGGGTCACAGAATAGAAACATAGAAACATAGAAAATAGGTGCAGGAGTAGGCCATTCGGCTCTTCGAGCCTGCACCGCCATTCAATATGATCATGGCTGATCATCCAACTCAGTATCCCGTACCTGCCTTCTCTCCATACCCCCTGATACCTTTAGCCACAAGGGCCACATCTAACTCCCTCTTAAATATAGCCTATGAAGAATCTTCATTTAGGAACTGTTCCTGCAGCTATCAGCTGCTTCAACCTATCATAGAAACATAGAAAATAGGTGCAGGAGGAGGCCATTCGGCCCTTTGAGCCAGCACCGCCATTCATTGTGATCATGACTGATCGTCCCCTATCAATAACCCGTGCCTGCCTTCTCCCCATATCCCTTGACTCCACCAGCCCCTTGAGCTCTATCTAACTCTCTCTTAAATCCATCCAGTGATTTGGCCTCCACTGCCCTCTGTCGCAGGGAATTCCATAAATTCACAACTCTCTGGGTGGAAACGTTTTTTTCTCACCTCAGTCTTAAATGACCTCCCCTTTATTCTAAGACTGTGGCCCCTGGTTCTGGACTCGCCCAACATTGGGAACATTTTTCCTGCATCTAGCTTGTCCAGTCCTTTTATAATTTTATATGTTTCTATAAGATGCCCCCTCATCCTTGAGTGAATACACTATCTTCAGTGAATACACTATCTGTTCAACCCAAATCCTATCTTAGCAACTAAACCCCAAGGATCACCTCTTCCTCTCCAGCGGTCAGCTTTTACAGTTGTGTTTCATAGCAATGTCTTTTTCCTTTTACCCTTTAGCAGAATTTGTGTGTGGTTTATGTTTTTGTGTGTTGTCCCCGTGCCTACAAACAAGATTTCATTGTACCAGTACATCATCTTTCTCATACATCTGACATGAGAGTTGAGAGTGAGAAATTGCGAGGGAGCATAGCGACCGAGGGGGGAGGGTGTGTTCCTCCTCCCATAGTAGGCTCCAGAGGCGGCACCAACTCACCCGGTCCGCTCCTGGCTCCGGGCCGGGGTTAAAACTCCATGGGGTGTGGACAGAACAGCCGACGGACATAGAGCCGCCGGAGGTGAGGGTGGGAGGTGTGTGCCATGCCTCATGGGGGAAGGGGGAGGGGGGTTGTGGGACCACCGCCGCCGTGTCTCACCTATCACACCATCTGCATGGGAGAAACTAAACTACTTTTTTTCCCCCCAAAATCACCCCACAGGCCGGTAGTTTGACAGCCCTGCTTTAAACCTAGTGCTTGAATCACATATCCTGGGAAAAAGACTATGCATTCACCTGATATTCCCCTCATGGTTTTTACTCACCTTTAAAACAATTTTTGCTTTATTTTGAACTTTCAGCACCCGCAGATTTTTGAGCATGAGAAATTTTGTGATCAGCATGAGAGCGTGAGAATTTCGTGAAATGCGTGAGTCTCACGCTCAATGCGTGAGAGTTTGCAGTCCTGCTAATAATGCAAACATTTTATGCAAGTTCCAATTGTTTGGACAAAAATCACTTATTACTGCTTTCTAAGTCTACAGAGTGATTTAGGCCATTTGGAAAAATGGGCTGAAAGATGGCAGATGGAGTTTAATGCTGATAAATGTGAGGTGTTACACCTTGGCAGGACAAATCAAATAGGACGTACATGATAAATGGTAGGGAATTGAAGAATACAGTTGAACAGAGGGATCTGGGAATAACCGTGCATAGTTCCTTGAAGGTGGAATCTCATATAGATAGGGTGGTAAAGAAAGCTTTTGGTATGCTAGCCTTTATAACCATATAACCATATAACAATTACAGCACGGAAACAGGCCATCTCGGCCCTACAAGTCCGTGCCGAACAACTTTTTTCCCTTAGTCCCACCTGCCTGCACTCATACCATAACCCTCCATTCCCTTCTCATCCATATGCCTATCCAATTTATTTTTAAATGATACCAACAAACCTGCCTCCACCACTTCCACTGGAAGCTCATTCCACACCGCTACCACTCTCTGCATCAGTTCTCCAAATTGAAAAAGGACTCCCTGCCCCCACATCATGATAAAGGCCATTTATAGCTCACCTCTTCAAGACAATCAATCAGGCATTGCACAAACCTGTTCATTAACAAAATGCCCTTTTGAAAAGGCCTGGATAGAGTGGATGTGGAGAGGATGTTTCCACCAGTGGGAGAGTCTAGGACCAGAGGGCGCAGCCTCAGAATTAAAGGAAGCACCTTTAGAAAAGAGATGAGAAGGAATTTATTTAGTCAAAGGGTGGTGAATCTGTGGAATTCAGTCGCACAGATGGCTGTGGAGGCCAAGTCATTGGGTATTTTTAAGGCAGAGATTCTTGATTAGTTTGGGTGTCAAGGGTTACGGGGAGAAGGCAGGAGAATGAGAGATATGTCAGCTATGATTGAATGGTGGAGTAGACTTGATGGGCCGAATGGTCTAATTCTGTTTCTAGAATGGATGAACATAAAAGCTGATGAAACAAGGAACTACAGAGGCTGGATTGCAAGAAAGTGCTGGAGTCATGCCTCAGTGAGTCATGCAGCATCTCTGGAGAACGTGGATAGGTGACATTTCAGGTCGGGTCCTGGTTTTAGATTTCATAGAAACAGGCCCTTCGACCCACCGAGTCAGCATCAACCAGTGACCATCCCATACACTAGCACTATCCTATACACTAGGGACAATTTACCATTTTTACCGAAGCCAAATAAACCGACAAACCTGCACGTACTTGTAGTGTGGGAGGAAACCGGAGCACCCGGAGAAAACCCACGCGGTCACAGGGAGAACGTGCAAACTCCATACAGACAGCACCCATAGGCAGGATTGAACCTGGGTCTCTGGCGCTGTAAGGCAGCAACTCTACTGCTGCACCACCGTGCCGCCCCACAGTTAGTTTAGGAATATCAGCAACATATTAGAAATGACTCTGATCATATTTTATTGTCTGCTGTGTTATTAGTCTGCTGTGTTTTCATTATACAGCCATTGATCTTGTGCAGTGTACCCTACACTGTTTCCAGTATGTGGGGTAAGGGTATGCTAATGGCTGTATCGTGGCTTGGTACGGTATGGTACAGTACTTCCAGCGCACAGGAAGGCAAGAGGTTGGAGCGGGGTACCCAGCCCGATCCATTATGGGCACAGCCCTCCCCACCACCAACACCATGCACTGCCACAAGAAGGCAGCATCTATCCTCAAGGAGCCCCATCCCCTCTCTACTGCTACCATCAGATGGGGGTCACAGAATAGAAACATAGAAACATAGAAAATAGGTGCAGGAGTAGGCCATTCGGCTCTTCGAGCCTGCACCGCCATTCAATATGATCATGGCTGATCATCCAACTCAGTATCCCGTACCTGCCTTCTCTCCATACCCCCTGATACCTTTAGCCACAAGGGCCACATCTAACTCCCTCTTAAATATAGCCTATGAAGAATCTTCATTTAGGAACTGTTCCTGCAGCTATCAGCTGCTTCAACCTATCATAGAAACATAGAAAATAGGTGCAGGAGGAGGCCATTCGGCCCTTTGAGCCAGCACCGCCATTCATTGTGATCATGACTGATCGTCCCCTATCAATAACCCGTGTCTGCCTTCTCCCCATATCCCTTGATTCCACCAGCCCCTAGAGCTCTATCTAACTCTCTCTTAAATCCATCCAGTGATTTGGCCTCCACTGCCCTCTGTCGCAGGGAATTCCATAAATTCACAACTCTCTGGGAGAAAAAGTTTTTTCTCACCTCAGTCTTAAATGACCTCCCCTTTATTCTAAGACTGTGGCCCCTGGTTCTGGACTCGCCCAACATTGGGAACATTTTTCCTGCTTGTCCAGTACTTTTATAATTTTATATGTTTCTATAAGATGCCCCCTCATCCTTGAGTGAATACACTATCTTCAGTGAATACACTATCTGTTCAACCCAAATCCTATCTTAGCAACTAAACCCCAAGGATCACCTCTTCCTCTCCAGTGGTCAGCTTTTACAGTTGTGTTTCATAGCAACGTCTTTTTCCTTTTACCCTTTAGCAGAATTTGTGTGTGGTTTATGTTTTTGTGCGTTGTCCCCGTGCCTACAAACAAGATTTCATTGTACCAGTACATAGATTTCATTGTACCAGTACATAGATTTCATTGTACCAGTACATAGATTTCATTGTACCCTGACATAGAGCAGCCGGAGGTGAGGGTGGGAGGCGTGTGCCGTGCCTCAGGGGGGAAGGGGGAGGGGGGTTGGTGCTGGGACCACCGCCGCCGTGTCTCACCTATCACACCATCTGCATGGGAGAAACTAAACGACTTTTTTTCCCCCAAAATCATCCCACAGGCCGGTAGTTTGACAGCCCTGCTTTAAACCTAGTACTTGAATCACATATCCTGGGAAAAAGACTATGCATTCACCTGATATTCCCCTCATGGTTTTTACTCACCTTTAAAACAATTTTTGCTTTATTTTG
Organism: Amblyraja radiata; assembly: GCF_010909765.2. Classification (NCBI taxonomy): domain Eukaryota; kingdom Metazoa; phylum Chordata; class Chondrichthyes; order Rajiformes; family Rajidae; genus Amblyraja; species Amblyraja radiata. The sequence goes on along the minus strand of NC_045964.1, from coordinate 818,314 downwards.
AACTTTCAGCACCCGCAGATTTTTGAGCATGAGAAATTTTGTGATCAGCATGAGAGCGTGAGAATTTTGTGAAATGCGTGAGTCTCACGCTCAATGCGTGAGAGTTCGCAGTCCTGCTAATAATGCAAACATTTTATGCAAGTTCCAATTGTTTGGACAAAAATCACTTATTACTGCTTTCTAAGTCTACAGAGTGATTTAGGCCATTTGGAAAAATGGGCTGAAAGATGGCAGATGGAGTTTAATGCTGATAAATGTGAGGTGTTACACCTTGGCAGGACAAATCAAAATAGGACGTACATGATAAATGGTAGGGAATTGAAGAATACAGTTGAACAGAGGGATCTGGGAATAACCGTGCATAGTTCCTTGAAGGTGGAATCTCATATAGATAGGGTGGTAAAGAAAGCTTTTGGTATGCTAGCCTTTATAAATCAGAGCATTGAGTATAGAAGCTGGGATGTAATGTTATAATTGTACAAGGCATTGGTGAGACCAAATCTGGAGTATGGTGTACAATTTTGGTCGCCCAATTATAGGAAGGATGTCAACAAAATAGAGAGAGTACAGAGGAGATTTACTAGAATGTTGCATGGGTTTCAACAACTAAGTTACAGAGATAGGTTGAATAAGTTAGGTCTTTATTCTCTGGAGCGCAGAAGGTTAATGGGGGACTTGATAGAGGTCTTTAAAATGATGAGAGGGATAGACAGAGTTGACGTGATCAAGCTTTTCCCTTTGAGAATAGGGAAGATTCAAACAAGAGGACATGACTTCAGAATTAAGGGACAGAAGTTTAGGGGTAACATGAGGGGGAACTTCTTTACTCAGAGAGTGGTAGCGGTGTGGAATGAGCTTCCAGTGGAAGTGGTGGCGGCAGGTTCGTTGGTATCATTTAAAAATAAATTGGATAGGCATATGGATGAGAAGGGAATGGAGGGTTATGGTATGAGTGCAGGCAGGTGGGACTAAGGGAGAAAAGTTGTTCGGCACGGACTTGTAGGGCCGAGATGGCCTGTTTCCATGCTGTAATTGTTATATGGTTATATGGTTAACAGTTAAGTTACTTTAAGACCATTTCAGAAATGATGGCACTCAACAAACAATCAACTACCAAATTAAAGCAAACTAAAATAAATAACATGTTCCCTTTCCTGACTCGACCTCATAAGTACTTTAAAGCTGTTAACAGAGCAAAGCGATATTAATCTCAAGAATCAAAATGGGGAAAGTGGGGGCAATTTTGCTTAAATGGTCATTCTAAGCCCATTCAGATCTGCATAGAGTCAGAGTTATACAACATGTACGTGGCTGGCCCAATTTGTCCATAATGATCAAGTTGGCATTCTGCGTGCCCAGGGACTGGCTGCCGTTCCCAGATCAGCTCGCGTCCCAGGGACTGGCTGCAGTTCTCAGGTCGGCTTGCCTGCCCCGACCCTGTGAAAACTAATTGAAAAAAACGCGTTTTTTTGGGTTACGGGCCGGATTCAGCCCGTGTGCCGTAGGTTGCCGAACCCTGTCCTAGATATTTAGCCACATTGTGGTCCATCCCATGTTTTACAACCGATTCACCTGGTTAGTCTTATCTCCGGCTGCTTCATGTTGTCAGCGTCTGCACATCCAACCAAGAAAGAAGAGAAGAGAAGTGACGCAACATCACTCACAGCCGCCAACTGACGTGCTTCCCCAGACCACACAGATCATTGTGATATGGCGCAAAAAGACAAACTGTGCAGGGACTGAAGACAGCGTGAGAATTCTGTCATCAGCGTGAGAATTGGCAGAAATGCGTGACTCTCACGCTCAAAGCGTGAGAGTTGGCAGCCCTGTCTAAGGCCAGGATGTGACAACAGATGCACAGGGAGACACAAAGGAAGACACACACACACACACACAGGGAGACAGACACACACGCACACAGGGAGACAGACACACACACGCACAGGGAGACAGACACACACACACAGGGAGACAGACACACACACGCACAGGGAGACAGACATACACACACGCACAGGGAGACAGACACACACACGCACAGGGAGACAGACATACACACACACACACACACACAGGGAGACAGACACACACACGCACAGGGAGACAGACACACACACACACCCACACACAGGGAGACAGACACACACACACACAGGGAGACAAACACACACACACACACACACACAGGGAGACAGACACACACACACACAGGGAGACAGACACACACACACACCCACACACAGGGAGACAGACACACACGCACACAGGGAGACAAACACACACACACACACACGCACACAGGGAGACAGACACACACGCACACAGGGAGACAGACACACACACACACAGGGAGACAGACACACACGCACACAGGGAGACAGACACACACGCACACAGGGAGACAGACACACACACGCACAGGGAGACAGACACACACACACACAGGGAGACAGACACACACACACAACAGGGAGACAGACACACACACACACACACAGGAAGACAGACACACACACACACACACACACATACACACACAGGAAGACAGACACACACACACACAGGAAGACAGACAGACACACACACACACACACACATACACACACAGGGAGACTGACACCCACACACACAGGAAGACAGACAGACACACACACACACACACACACACACATACACACACAGGGAGACAGACACCCACACACACAGGGAGACTGACACCCACACACACAGGGAGACAGACAGACACACACACAGGGAGACAAACACACACGCACAGGGAGACAGACACACACGCACAGGGAGACAGACACACACACACACACACACACACACACACACACACACACACACACACACACACACACAGGAGACACACGCACAAGGGGAGACACACACACAGAGACACGCACACACACACAGGGAGACACACACAGGGAGACAGACACACACACACCTTTCCTTCCCCCTCCCCTACATCCTCCCCACTCCCTCCCTCTCTTTCCTCCCCCTCCCTCTCTTTCCTCACGCTACCTCTTTCTCCCCTTTCTCCTTCCCTTCCTTCAACCCCTTTCTACATTCCCTCCCCCTGTCTCTCTTTGCCTCCATCCCTCCCTTTTTTTCTTTCCCTCTCTCTCTCTTTCTCCCCTCCCTCTCTTTCCCTGGCCGCCCAATGGGGAGCCTGGCGGGCACGGTGTAGCGTGGATTGGCGGCGTTGGCGCTGCCGTGTGAGTTGAAGGGCAGGAGGGAGGGAGGGAGGGAGCGAGGTTGCCGCGGCAGCCGACAGCGCAGCGTTCGCAGACGGCGCACAAAATAATAATAATAATAATGGATGGGATTTATATAGCGCCTTTCTAATACTCAAGGCGCTTTACATCGCATTATTCATTCACTCCTCAGTCACACTCGGTGGTGGTAAGCTACTTCTGTAGCCACAGCTGCCCTGGGGCAGACTGACGGAAGCGTGGCTGCCAATCTGCGCCTACGGCCCCTCCGACCACCACCAATCACTCACACACATTCACACACAGGCAAAGGTGGGTGAAGTGTCTTGCCCAAGGACACAACGACAGTATGCTGACACCCGCTGACAAAAGCGCTGACACCCGCTGTTCGGGACCGACTCGTTTCCCCAATCCGTGCAGATCGCTGTCATGTGGCGCAAAGAGACAAACTGTGCAGCAAAGATCCTATAGCTCCGCTACAGCTCCGCTACAGCTCCGCTACACAGCTCCGCTACACAGCTCCGCTACAGCTCCGCTCTACAGCTCCGCTCTACAGCTCCGCTATACAGCTCCGCTCTACAGCTCCGCTACACAGCTCCACTACACAGCTCCGCTCTACAGCTCCGCTACACAGCTCCGCTACACCGCTCCGCTACACAGCTCCGCTATAGGATCTTTGCTGTGCAGGGACTGAAGACAGAGATGGAAGACAGAGCGTGAGAATTCAGTCTTCAGCGTGAGGGCGTGAGAATTGGCTGAAATGCGTGAGTGTCACGCTCAAAGCGTGAGAGTTGGCAGCCCTGCATCTGATCAGAAACATGACTTGACTTGAATGCATTAATTAAATCAATTTAGTTAAGATCCTTAATTTTAATCAAGGTAGCCTTCTCTGTGGGCCGAAGGGCCTGTTTCCCTGCTGCACCTTTCAATCAATCAATCAGGCAATTAATCAATCAATATAGAGTCAGGGAATGTTTCAGGAAGAAAAAATAGAACATTTATAGTTCAACTATTTTTTTAATAAGAATTCTGAAGGATCAACTAATCTGCTGATGGTATGTGTGGGAAATATTCAGATGCTGCTTTAAACAGATGATAGACACAAAAAGCTGGAGTAACTCAGCGGGTCAGGCAGCATCTCTGGAGAAAAGGAATAGGTGACGTTTTGGGTCGAGACCCTTTTTCAGAGTCAGGGGAGTTACTGATGGTAACATGAGATTGTTTTGTTTCCAATCTAACTATTCACACAGGGATTACTGATCCATCACCCTTCCCCTCCCCCTTCTCTTCCCATCCCAGCCCCCTTCTCTTCCCACCTTCAGTTCTAAAAATAGTCACCGTGGCAAAATTACACCTGGGCTGTGAGCCAGAGTCAGATCCAGGGTCGCATCAGTCCTGAAGATCGACATTGGGGATGGGACTGGACTTTGTGCCTTCCCCCATAATGGGATGTTTTTATGTTAAAGCTATTTATTATTGTTATGTTTGTATTCTTTCTTATGTGCTGCATTGGCAAAAGGAATTTCACTACATCTAGGTGTATGTGACAATAAATCAACCTTTGAACCTTTGAACCTTTGAAGACGGGTCTCGACCCGAAACGTCAGCCATTCCTGGGGCATTTCTGGAGAAGAAGAATAGATGAAGTTTTGGGTCGGGACACTTGTTCAGAAAGCTGAAGCTGAAACTTCAGCATTTTGTGTCTATCTTTGGTTTAAACCGGCACATTCCTTTGGTTTAAACCAGCACATTTCTTCCTACACGTTTTTTGTCTGCTCCACTGCCTCCAGGTATACAGATAGCGGAGTCAGGGGATATGGGGAGAAGGCAGGAACGGGATACTGATTGTGGATGCTCAGCCATGATCACATTGAATGGCGGTGCTGACTCGAAGGGCCGAATGGCCTAGTCCTGCACCTATTGTCTATTGTCTATTGTCTATTGTCTGTACCTACTTTGAAGAAGCACAAGTAGTCTGAAGAAGGGTCTCGACCCGAAACGTCACATATTCTATTTCTCCAGAGATGCTACCTGTCCCGCTGAGTTACTCCAGCATTTTGTGTTAATCACATGATTACCATTCTCCCCAAATACAATCACTTCCCCAGGATTTTAATTTTCCTCTAAAAATATTGCAAAATCTGTTATAAAAAGATCGAGGCAGTTTTATCATTTTTACAATGGGATCATTGTGAGAAAACCAAGAAAGGAAAATGTCTTATACTGTTAAAAAATCTCTTTAAAGCTCAATCATCAGAAAGTCATGCAGATTTAGATAGTGCAAAATAAAAACAAAATGGATTATGCTGTGAAAGTGCTAAACATGTTCTTATAATATTCCATTGTCTTCTGAGTAGAATCACAGCTAGTTTGTTTAGATTATTGTCACGTGTACTGAGGTACAGTGAAAAGCTTTTGTTGCGTACTAACCAGTCAGTGGAAAGACAATACATGATTACAATCGTGCTGTTCTCCGTGTGCAGGAAGGAACTGCAGATGCTGGTTTATACAAAAGATAGTCCCAAAATGCTGGAGTAACTCAGCTGGACAGGCAGCATCTCTGGAGAGAAGGAATGGATGACATTTCGGGTCAAGACCCTTCACAATAAAGTGAATAACATGGATAAAGTTTAGTGCGAGCCAAAGTCCAGTAAAGTCCGATCATAGATAGTCCAAGGGTCTCCAATGTAGATAGTAGTGCAGGACCGCTCTCTAGTTGTTGGTAGGATGGTTCAGTTGCCTGATAACAGCTGGGAAGAAACTGTCCCTGAATCTGGAGGTGTGAGTTTTCACACTCCCTGATGGGAGAGGGGAGAAGAAGGAGTGGCCAGGGAGCGACTGGTCCTTGATTATGCTGCTGGCCTTGCCGAGGCAGCGTGAGGTATAAATGGAATCAATGGAAGGGAGCTTGTTTTGTATTTCTATTGTTCCTGTTGAAGTATAAACAAATTTAATTCAAAACCATTAAGCTTTGTCAGCCAATAATAGTGCAACCTAATTTCAAGGCCTTCACCTTAGTTAAAGACAGAATGAAACTAAATCCACCTTGGAAACCATTAGCTGGGAAGAAGAGTCAGTAGTTATAAATTACGGGCAATGTTTCCTCTCTATTTATAAATCATGTAACATCAGTAAGCCTGTGTGTGCTCTTCCTTAATAAATTAATGACATGCCAGACTGTTCTATTGTGATTCTCTCCTCACAATGAGATTAATTCTGACTTGAATATGAGTGGACTGTAGCACTTGTAGTGGTTAAAAGCCATCAAAAATTAGTTTATTATGACTTGGAGCAGAAGAAATTAAAACTTTATAGCAGAAATACATTAATGCAGATGTTGGGGCGCTGCTATTTCAATCTTTATTTTTATTTTTAATTAGTCTAAAGTTTTGTGTTGGGGGAAACTTTAACTTTTCTATGTGGGGGAGGGGGGCAGGGTAAGGGGGAAACCGTTTCCCAGTCTGTTCCTGGTGGGGACGCGACTATTTCTCCGAGTCGCGTCCTCGCCCCCCACCTCGCGGCCTACCAGCTGGATCGGAGCGGCCTTTCCTGCCGGGGACCGGGAACCGGACCAGGGCTGCTACAGCGGTGGCGCAGCGCTGGAGTCACCGCGGAGCGGGCGATGCCTACCTGGGTCGCTGTTTGGAGCTCCGGAGCGTTGGGCCGCTGCTCCAACATCGTGGAGCTCTGGTGCGGAGAGTTTCCAACGTGGGCGGCGCTGACCATTATGGTGGAGTCCTGGGGCGCCATGCAGAGGGCCGCCAGCAGCAGTCTCCACCCGGCGCGGCCAACGGACTTAGGAAGCCGCCGACTCCGGTAGGAGGGGGCCGACTCTGGTGTCCAGGCCGCTGAGGACATCCCGCAGCCCCGACGTCGGACTTGTATCACCCCGGCAAGCGGTCCCGAACATCGGGCCGCCCGTAGCGGCAACTGCGGAGGGCACGGGGAGGCCCTGACCACGGGGAACAGTGGAGGATGAGACTGACTTTGGTGCCTTCCCACACAGTGGGGAACTTTGATTCTGCTGTGTGGGGATGTTTTATGTTAAATTCTATAGTGTGTGTTCTTTATTTTTTTTATTGTATGGCTGTATGGGAATTTCATTTCACTGTGCCATCTGGCACATGTGACAATTAAATGTAACTTGAATCTTGAATCTTGAAAATGTTTATCAGAAGGAACAACTAAAGAACTCGCCCCTCACATTTATGTCCTTCTACTTGACCAGAATGTTGAGATAATTTGCACAGGCACTTATTGATAACGTTATTAGAAACATAGAAACATAGATAATAGGTGCAGGAGTAGGCCATTGGGCCCTTCGAGCCTGCACCGCCATTTAATATGATCATGACTGATCATCCAAAATCAGTACCATGTTCCTGCTTTCTCCCCATATCCCTTGATTCCGTTCGCCCTAAGAGATTAATCTAACTCTCTTGAAAACACCCAGTGAATTGGCCTCCACTGCCTTCTGTGGCAGAGAATTCCACAGATTCACAACTCTCTGGCCGAAAATGTTTTTCCTCATCTCAGTCCTAAATGGCCCACCCCTTATTCTTAAACTGTGGCCCCTGGTTCTGGACTCCCCCAACATGTAGAGCATTTTCTTGCATCTAGCCTGTCCAATCCCTTAAGGTCATTTTGGACACATTACAAGAAACTGTGCTGTATTGACATCATTGAAACTTACCGATAGTGAAAGGCCTGGATAGAGAGGTTGTGGAGTTGATGTTTCCACTAGTGGGAGATTCGAGGACCAGAGGCCATAGCCTCAGAATAAAATGATATACCTTTAGAATGGAGATGAGGAGGAATTTCTTGGCTTCTGCCAGAGGTTGATGAATCTGTGGAATTCATTGCCACAGACGTCTATGGAGGCCAAGTAAATGGGTATTTTTGAGGTGGAGATTGACAGGTTCTTGATTAGTAAGGTGTCAAAGGTTATGGGCAGAAGGCAAGAGAATGAGGTTGAGAGGAAAAGACAAATCAACCAAGATTGAATGGCGGAGTAGACTGAAAGTGCCGATTGGCCTACACTTTGCTCCTGTAACTTATGAACTTACATGGGCAAAGATTCTTGACTGCATTTTCTCAACATTTTGTCTCTCAACCTTACCAAGAATTGCTCAGTGAAGGCAGTCCCTGACTTTTGTAACAGGTGACTTACTTAAACCCGCACTTATGTAAGCAATTACTTAAGCTCACTGCTTTATTTCTGAGTTGTGTGTCTCGGAAGCAGTGCCGAGACCCTCCCTGGTGTCAGCACGGAGTTCCCTCCGTGGTCTCTGCACGGAGCCCTGCCTATGGTCTCAGCAAGGAGCTCCTCTCGTGGTCTGTATCGAAGCTCCTCCTGTGGTCTCTGTGTCGGAGCTCCCCCCGTGGTCTCTGTGTTAGAGGCCCCCCTGTGGTCTCAGCACAGAGCTATCCCTGTGGTCCCTGTGACGGAGCTCCTCCTGTGGTTTCTGTGTCGGAACTCCCCCCGTGGTCTCAGCATGGAGTTCACCTCATGGTCTCATCATGAAGCTCCCCATGTGATGTCAGTCGGAGCTCCCCCCGTGGTTTCTGTGTCGGAGTTCTCCTTGTGGTTCCAGCACAAAGCTCCCACCGTGGTCTCTGCGTGGAGCTCCCCCGTGGTCTCCGCATGGAGGTCCCCCCATGGTCTCTGCATGGAGCTCCCCCCGTGGTCTCCGCATGGAGCTCCCCCATGGTCTCCACATGGAGCTCCCCCATGGTCTCCACATGGAGTGCACAGCATGCGTGTGCAGCACCGTTTCCGTCTGAGTGACGTAGCATCCAACTGAGGCGAAGCTATGCGGGACGTAACCCTTACATAAATTGGGGAGCGACTGTGTTATAGAATTAAGTCACACAAACTACCCTTTGTAATCTGTAACTTACATAAGCAAATGACTGAATGAAAATACCATTCAAATTCAAAATGTAAATCTTGGTGTCAGGACTGAGCCTTTATTCAAATGTTGCAACTCCAGAGTTGTTGGTGTGAGTTTTTCATCAAGAACAATGGCGAGACTACCATGACTCATCATCATTGTGGTTTAAGCTGAACGCATCTTTCATATTGCGCAAGGGACAGTGGGACTGGAAAATCTTGGTATTGCAATCCGAGCTGCCTACCTGCCACGAAGGCACTGTTGTGATAATGACTTATCAATAAACTCCGTGCTGAAGCCACCAGCTTCAGGGACAACTTCTTCCCAACTACCATCAAGCTGTTTAGTGTGGACACAGGCCGAGTCTGTACCGACCAGCGATCCTCACACACTAACCCTACCCTACACACATGGGAGATAACTTTACATTTGTATCAAGCCAATCAACCTCCAAACCTGTAAGTCTTTGGAGTGTGGGAGGAAACAAAAGATCTCGCCAAAAACCCATGCAGGTCACGGAGAAAGGTACAAACGCCATACAGACAGCACCTGTAGTTAGAATCGAACCAGGGTCTCTGACGCTGTAAGGCTCTACCGCTACGCCAACATGCCACCCTTGTTGAATAGCACGGAAACAGGCCCTTCGACCCACCGAGTCCACGTTGACCAGCGATCACCCCATATACTAACACTATCCTATACACTAGGGATAATTTACATTTTTTTACCGAAGCCATTTAACCTACAAACCTATTGAACATTTTTGTGTTTGTTTATTATGTTAGCTATCGAGTACTGTGTCGACTGCTGCAAATAAGAATTCCATTGTTCTGTGTCGGTACAAATGACAATAAAACACTTGACTCTCTTGCCTCTCGATATCTATGAGTTTGAAGTTGCAGGACTTACCCACTGGTTATCAACAAACTTGGCTGATACATACAAGTGCATTTTTAATGGCTTATTGAGTCAAAGGACCAGATGACACAGGTTTAAAGTGAAGGGGAATAGATTTAATTGGAATTTAAGGGGTAACTTTTTCACGCAAAGGGTGGTGGGTGTATGGAACAAGCTGCCAGAGGAGGTAGTTGAGGCAAGGTCTATCCCAATGTTTAAGAAATAGTTGGACAGGTACATGGATAGGACAGGTTTAGAAGGATATGGACGAAACACGGGCAGTGTAGCTGGAACATGTTTCCATATTGTATCACTCTGTGACTCTCTGTGACTCTATAAGTAAAACCATTAAAAAGGAACAGAAATTGATTCAGATCAAATTTATGAAATACCTCATTGGAAAAATAATTTATTGCTCTGCACTTAACCTGTCAACATATGGCAACATTAGGACTGTTGCAAATATTATATGTTTCTTTAGAAAGGTGTGTTGCTTTAGTAATATTGATTGATATAAATGATCTCATCTTTGTATTTTGATTAGTGGTTGCCAAGATGCCTTGTTGCGTGTGTTGAATGATAAGATGTGAATTGATGCCAATTAGTGGGAGAAGCAACAGACATGCATAGTCATTCAACACGGAAACAGGCTTTCGGCCCACCTTACTATGAACATTGAATTCCACAATTTTATGTAACCCCCCAATAAACCCCCATCCCATTCTTCCACCCCTCCACAAAATCCCAACTGGATTCCCACCTATTTCTCTCCCCCCCACCCCCCCCTGTTGCTTTTCTCCCACTGGTTTCACAATCCTCAATTCTACAAACCTGTCTCACAACTTCTGTTCTTATTTCGGGCCTTTGTTCCAACCATCTGCCTATCAACCCCCCCCCCCCCCCCCCCCCCCCCCACACACACACCTGTGCCTTCATGTCCACATTTGTCCTGCCTCTCCTCTCTTCCCGTGTTCTCACAAGTTATCAGCAGTTTAAACCATTGAAACTCTCTTCCGATCCCACAAAGTTCAGATCAGCAAATCTCACCTTGTAAAATAGATTGTGTGTGTTGGCATTTAGTTTAGTTTAGTTTAGTTTAGTTTAATGTCATTTAGTTTTATTATTGTCACCTATACCGAGGTACAATGAAAGTTTTTTGTTGCGTGCTATCTGGTCAGTGGAAAGATGATACATGATTACAATCAAGCCTTCCACAGTGTAGATACAGGATAAATGAAATAACTCTTAGAGCAAGATAAAGTCCAGTAAAGTTCAATTAAAAATATTTTGGGTCTCCAATGAGGTTGAAGAAGTTCTCCTCCTCTCTCCGATGAGAGTTCAGCAACATCCTCTCTGGCTGCTCCCGCTCTGTGAATCTGTGTAACTCGTTCTCACCTCGCCCACAGCTCACAATGGATCGTTTCCTTTATCATCATTACATTTCTGCATACAGTATATTTCTTTCAAGTCCAAGTTCACATTTATTGTCACATGCACCAATTGGTACAGTGGAATTTGAGTTACCATACAACCATACGAATAAAAAGAACACAATACACAGTGGAATTTAACATAAACATCCACCACAGTAGAATCAACATTTCTCACAGTGATGGAAGGCAAGAAAATTCAGTCACTCTTCCTGCTTTTGTTCTATATCTCTCTATATCACTATCTATATCTCTCGTTTCCCTCTTCCCTGACTCAGTCTGAAGAAGGGTCTCGACCCGAAACGTTGCTGTCATTCAGAATTCTTAAACAGACAAAAACGCAAATAAAATCAGTGATCAAGCAGTACAAACTTTATTTCGCTAGGCGGATGTGGTAAAACTCTTTACAGTATGCAGATTACAAACTATACAGAGTTCTCATCCCCACACAAAGGGGCAGTGATCTAATTATATATATATATACTCCAATAACCAACGATTCAGCAATATCTTATGTACAGATCATAATACAGCCACTTGCTTCTTAAGAATGACAGCATCTTAAGATTTACAGTATCTTAAGATTGACAGCTTCTTAAGATTGACAGGTTCTTCTGACAGAGGAAGGGTTAGCCATATTTGGTTATATGAGAAGGCTATATTTCTGCTGAAAAAGCATTTTGTTTTTTTCTACTTATTATGCACATTATAATCTTATAGTCTGAATTCTCTCAATGTTTATATTATAGAGGAGACATTCATGAAGCTGTGCTTGTTATCTTGCTTATGTTATTGGAAAGGGAACATCAACAGTTTGTTAGCTTTGTTACTGAAAGCAAAGGTTAGTGCTTTTTGGTGGCTTTGCAATTTAATAGGAGAAGATGAAAGCTTGTCAGTTTCAGCGGAAATCATTTTGTAAGTTTAAATCTCTTTATCTTCTACATTCCTTCCTCTTTATCAGTTAATCCATTAAGCCAACTAAATGGCCAGCATCTCCCATTTACTTAATTGTACCATGCATGTCACTGTCAACCTTATGGATTTTCTCAATTTCTTGGGAAATGTGGGTAGCAAGGTCATTTATATTAGAGGATTCATCAGGGATCTAGGCACAACACTCTTCTTATTATAATACAGGTTCCTCTTTGTTGATATTTATGATCAATACTTATTTCATAGTAAGAACGTTTTTTAATATACAATAGTTGTAAAACAGTTAACACGATTACATACAAAGATGATCAAGAATTGAGAATGGAGCTGTCAACTATCTTTATGCAGAGCTTATATAAAAAAATGAAGAGTAATAATAAAGAGTTCTAAGAATTCATACGTTTCATTCTGTTACCATAAAATCTTATACAAATTTCCCCTTTAATTGCTTCATGCCATTTATCCATGACTGTGGGATCGGCAGATTCGTTTTTAGCTTCTTTAAGAGATTAACATCCATAAGTTCAATGTTACAAAATACCATGTACTAGAAGCACTATGTGTCTGATTGTAATGTGGTTTTGAATCTGTCCTTGAGCTCGTAAGGGGGTATGGCATAAACCCAAAATTGCGTGCAACAAAGGTAAAACAGATATAATGGGCGACTTCAATCTACATATAGATTGGGTGAATCAAATTGGCAGGGGTGCTGATGAAGAGGATTTCTTGGAATGTATGCGGGATAGTTTTCTAAACCAACATGTAGAGGAACCAACGAGAGAGCAGGCTATTCTAGACTGGGTATTGAGTAATGAGGAAGGGTTAGTTAGCAGTCTTGTTGTGCGTGGCCCCTTGGGCAAGAGTGACCATAATATGGTTGAGTTCTTGATTAGGATGGAGAGTGACATTGTTAATTCAGAAACAAGGGTCCTGAACTTAAAGAAAGGTAACTCTGAGGGTATGAGACGTGAATTGACCAAGATAGACTGGCAATTGATTCTTAAAGGGTTGACGGTGGATATGCAATGGAAAGCATTTCAAGACTGCATGGAAGAACTACAACAATTGTTCATCCCAGTTTGGCAAAAGAATAAATCAGGGAAGGTAGTGCATCTGTGGATAACAAGGGAAATCAGGGAAAGTATCAAAACAAAAGATGAAGCATACAAATTAGCCAGAAAAAGCAGCCTAGCAATGGACTGGGTGAAATTCCAGCAGAGGAGGACAAAGGGGATAAACTCTCTCAATGTTTATATTATATAGGGGACATTCATGAAGCTGTGCTTGTTACCTCACTTATGTTATTGGAAAGGGAACATCAACAGTTTGTTAGCTTTGTTACCGAAAACAAAGGTTATTGCTTTTTGCTGGCTTTGCAATTTAATAGGAGGTGAAAGCTTGTCTTAGTTTCAGTGGAATCCATTTTGTAAGTTTAAATCTTTTTAACTTCCATAACATCACCTGTTCCTTCTCTCTAGAGATGCTGCCTGACCCGCTGTGGTACTCCAGCGTTTTGTGTGTATCTTATTGGTGGTAGGTCATATCAGGTTGATGGGAGATCGGGACCACTCTCTAGTTGATGATGGTGGTGCTGCTTTGATGTTGCCCTGCTTGGAGAGGGGAATGGTTCATCTGTGCTTGCATTCCCTGCTGTAGCTGACTTGGCCTATCTTTGACAGGAAGGATAGAATAGATTGTGTCCCAATTAAACAAAGTCATAATAAATTTACTGCTCAAATTTCCTTGATGTTCCTGCTGCATTATTGATATTTCAACTTCCTTGTAAACTGAAATGTATCCGGTGACTTTATTTCAAACTACAGGTTACTGAATGCTGAAAAGATTGCAAATTGATCTGAAAGCTGTGAAACTCATTTACGTAATAGTGCTGCCACATTTTATGCTCAGAATTATGCAATTATTTAAAGTGTACCACGCATTGAAGATGACTATTCTTTGAAATGATCTATTATTGCATAAATCTTAATCTCTGCCTCTCTATTACATGTACCATTAGCCTGAACAAGGATCATCGTAAATCTTGTACACTCACATTCAGACTTAATTTGTTGGTTTGGTTAGATTAGATATTTCAACTCGTTATTATTTTAAAAAGCTTCAAGAAAATCCTCATGAAAGCATTTGCTTATATTGTACAAATGAAACTGTCCCACAGAGCAAGATAGATCTAAAATATCCTTAAGGAAAACAAGAACCAGAAGACATCAGTTTAAGGTGAGAGGGGTAAGATTTAATAAGAACCTGAGGGGCAACGTTTGCACACAGAGGCTGTTTAGTTTAGAGATACAGCGCGGAAACAGGCCCTTCAGCCCACCGGGTCCGTGCCGACCAGCGATCCCCTCACATTAACACTAGCGACAATTTTTACATTTACCAAGCCAAGTAACCTACAAACCTGTACATCTTTGGAGTGTGGGAGGAAACCAAAAATCTTGGAGAAAACCCAGGCAGGTCATGGGGAGAACGTACAATCTCCGTACAGACAGCACCCGTAGTCGGGATCGAACCCGGGTCTCCTATGCTGCATTTGCTGTAAGGCAGCAACTCTACCGCTGCGCCACCATGACCGGTGGATGTATGGAATGAGCTGCCAGAGGAGGTAGTTGAAGCAGGTACTATAACAACATTTAAAAGGCATTTGGACAGGTATATGGATAGGAAAGGTTTAGATGGATATGGGCCAAACATGGGCAGGTGGGACCAGCTGAGGCACTTTGGTTGGCATGGGCAACTTGGGCTGAAGGGCCTGTTTCCGTGCAGTATGACTCTATGACTATATGATTCTCTATCCAGAACAATTTGCACCTGCAAATTAATAATAATAATAATAATAAATTTTATTTGTGGGCGCCTTTCAAATTTACAGAATTTAACAAGAGTAAAAAACATATAATCGGAGTAAAATAAATAATAAAGACATCACCAATACACAAATTAAAGACAGAATTCGATCCAAAGACAAAAAAAATCAAAAACACAATATGAAGAGAGAGCAGCGGCAGCTAAACCACGCCAGCGTCCACTCTCCCTTCCGGCAGCCATCTTGGACACAAACTAAAATAATCACTTACACACAAAAATCATCCCCCCACAATGGTTACCACTGTGGGGGAAGGCACAATGTCCAGTCCCCATCCCTAGTTCTCCCATTGAGGCCTCCGCTATTGCCTCTACGGAGGCCCGATGTTCCTGGCCGTTCTCGCCGGGTGCTGTTGCCCCGGCGTCGGGAGAGTCCTCTCAACCACCTGGAACGGCCGCTTCCTTACCGGAGGCTTCCGAAGCCAACAAGGCCGCGCTGGTTTGGAGCTCCCAGGCTCCCGATGTTGAAGTCGGCGCCGCCCGCTCCGTTCCGCAGACCCGCAGCCCGGAGGTGTTGATCTCGGCGGTCACAGCTCACCGGAGCTCCAGCGCGTCGATCCAGCGCGGCGACCCAGGCAAGGCATCGCCCGCTCCGCTCCGCGATAGCGCTCCAGCGCTGTGCCGCCACCGAAGCCGAGGTGCTGGGCGGTCCCCGCCAGGAAACGGCGCTCCACGCCCGCTGGTAGGCCACGAAGACGGGTCGACGGGGCAGCCCGGAGAAAAAGCTGCCTCACCGACCAGGTAGGGACCTAGAAATATAGTTACCCCCTTCCCCCCAACATTAAAAAGTCTATTTCTCCCACAAACAAAACACAGGACTCACTAGAACTACAAAAAAAAAAATGTTTTAATTGAGGCTGTGTTCCCTGTAAAGCCACTGCTACCTGGTAGCCAGGCAAAATCATGGCCACTGAACGTTGCCTATTTCCTTCACTCCATAGATGCTGCTGCACCCGCTGAGTTTCTCCAGCATTTCTGTGTACCTTCATGCCCATTGAATATGTCTATGGGTTGGATTTTGGTTTCGCTACCGATCTTTACAGGCACACTACTTCTTCTTCTTGCGTATGGCGTGCACAGCCTAAACTTGTTCTATTTGATCTTATTTGATTGTGCACGCCAGGTTGATTGCATTCGTCGAAACAGGGCGGACCACGTGAAGGTTGCAATCTCCCACCCCTACAGGTACACAGCAACAGAGTGTTTCTTTGTTTAGTGGGTGGTGCTCACTCTGCTGATACAACTGCACATTTATCATTTATTTTGTATTCAACAAGTTGCCAACAACAGTGTCAACGAGGTAAATGTAGTACTCATACACCCAAAGAACATTACAGAACTATGGCCGATTAAAAACGTGCAGAGGTTTTACACATTTCCCAGTAACACAGTGGCTTTAGTCTGTGGTATTAACTTCATCCCTCAACAATCAACTCACCAATAGTTAACACCTTACACCAATAGTTTTCAGCTTACACCCCAGTGGTATGAACATTAACTTATCTAACGTCGTAACCCTTGCTTTCCCTCTCTCTCCATCCCTCCCCCTTCACAGTCTCCAACTATGTTTTATCTCTGTTTGCTTTGTTGTTACCTTCTCCCTGTTAACAATGATCTATTTTACATTTTCCTTGATCTCCATGCCCTTTGCCCTGTTTTTACACCTTCACATTTCCTTATCTAAGTCTTTCCCCCTCCCTAAGGTCAGTCTGAAGAAGGGTCTTGACCCGAAACATCACCCATTCCTTCTCTCCAGAGATGCAGCCTGTCCCGCTGAGTTACTCCAGCATTTTGTGTCTATCTACGGATTAAACTAGCATCTACAGTTCCTTCATACACATGCCACCAATAGTAGTGTCCTCTTGCAGCAGCTCTTAAAGATGTTGCTCTGCAGAAATGCCCATGATTGCAAGTTGCAAACATCAAACACAGTAACACCATTTAGTTTAGCCATTTACAGTGTACAGATACATGATAAGGGAATAATATTTAGTGCAAGGTAAAACCAGAAAAGTCTGATCTAGGATAGTCCGAGGGTCACAAAAGAGGTAGATAGTAGTTCAGAACTGCTCTCTAGTTGTGGTGCAGTGATTCAGTTGCCTGATAACAGCTGGGAAGGAACGGTCCCTGAATCTGGCGGTGAGCGTTTTAACCATATAACCATATAACCATATAACAATTACAGCACGGAAACAGGCCATCTCGACCCCTCTAGTCCGTGCCGAACACATAAACTCCCCTAGTCCCATATACCTGCGCTCAGACCATAACCCTCCATTCCTTTCCCATCCATATAACTATCCAATTTATTTTTAAATGATAAAAACGAACCTGCCTCCACCACCTTCACTGGAAGCTCATTCCACACAGCCACCACTCTCTGAGTAAAGAAGTTCCCCCTCATGTTACCCCTAAACTTCAGTCCCTTAATTCTCAAGTCATGTCCCCTTGTTTGAATCTTCCCTACTCTCAGTGGGAAAAGCTTTTCCACGTCAACTCTGTCTATCCCTCTCATCATTTTAAAAACCTCTATCAAGTCCCCCCTTAACCTTCTGCGCTCCAAAGAATAAAGCCCTAACTTATTCAACCTTTCTCTGTAACTTAGTTGCTGAAACCCAGGCAACATTCTAGTTTTCACGAATCTGTACCTTTTGCCTGATGGGAGAGGTGAGAAGAGGGAGTGGCCGGGGTGCGACTGGTCCTTGATTATGCTGCTGGCCTTGCCGAGGCAGCGTGAGGTATAAATGGAGTGAATAGAAGGGAGGTTGGTTTGTGTGATGGTCTGGGCTGCGTCCACAATTCGCTGCAATTTCTTGTGGTCTTGGATGGAACAGTTCCTAAACCAAGCTGTGATGCGTCCTGATAAAATGTTTTCTATGGTGCATCTGTAGAAGTTGTAGGGGACATGACGAACTTCCTAAGCCTTCTAAGGTGTGCTTTCTTGGTAGTTGCATCAATATGGGTGGTCCAGCAGAAGTTGTTGGTGATATTGACTCCGAGGAATTTGAGGTTTAAAGCCATCTCCACTCACACAACTAGATCGAGTTTGGTCTGTCACCCTGGTCTCCAGAGGAGGTTTCTTTCACAGCAAATTATCACAAAGGAAGAGAAAAGGAGAAAAGTGCTGGAGGAACTCAGCGGGTCAGGCAGCATCTGTGGAGAACATGGATAGGTGACGTTTCACAGAGTGCTGGAGTAACTCAGCGGGTCAGGCAGCATCTGTGGAGAACATGGATAGGTGACGTTTCACAGAGTGCTGGAGTAACTCAGCGGGTCAGGCAGCATCTCTGGAGAACATGGATAGGTGATGTTTTGGGTCGGGACCCTTTTTCAAAACGGAAGATGTGTATTAACCAACATCTGCAGCTCTTTGTTTCTACATAAATGGAAGAGAACAATTTGATCATACGATAGGCTATGATACAATACGATAGAACTATATTTATCCCAGGAGGGAAAGGAAAATTGATCTGCCAACAGTCGTAAAACACAAAATACATGAAACATGAAATTAAAGTGACGAATGGAAAGGATTGGAGATGTGCAAAGAATGGGGGGGGGGGGGGGGGTGCAGTCTACCCCATTGTATTGTATTGTATTGTATTGTATTGTATTGTATTGTATTGTATTCAAATTTATTGTCATTGTCTCAGTTAGAGACAACGAAATGAATTTCCCTTACAGGCAGTATCATAAAAATAAAAATAAATAAATAATAATAAATAATAAAACATATTAAAAATAAAATAGAATTTTTAATAAAGCACAAACACTGAAAGTCCACGACACAACATAACACAGTGGCACCAAGGTGAGGAAGGCACCATAGTCCAGCCAGCCTCCCCTCCGTTCTTGACAGAAGGGGGAGGAGTTGTACAGTTTCCATGACAGAAGGGGGAGGAGTTGTACAGTTTTTTAGCCACTGGGAAGAAGGATCTCCTGTGGCGTTCTGTGCTGCATCTTGGTGGATCCAGTCTGTAGCTGAAGGTGCTCCTCAGATTGACCAGTGTGTCATGAAGTTGTTGGTGATTGTGTGAAGAAGTTGTATCTATCACCACACATATTATGCATGCTGCACATTCCATATGTAGTCCAGTCCGGATCTTCATCCCTACCCCGCACCATTGATAACCGCACTTTACCATCTCATGGTCAGACTTGGTGCTGACTACGGAGACGATAGCATGTAATGTTTCCTCCGCTTGTGTGACAATAAAGGCTGTGGGTTGTTACTCTTGTGTATGGGTCTCATTACACAACGGGTGAGCTGTATTGTCCAGGATGCTCCATAGTTTGAGGAGCATCCTCCGCTCCAAGACCAACCTCCCATTAATCCAACTCCAACTCCGCCCCCAGGACGGAGCCAGCCTTCCTGATGAGATGGTTAATTTGATTGCCGTCCAGGAATTCCTTCGCCCAGCTACCCCAGCACACGGCAGTGAAGAACATGGCACTAGGTACAACATCTGCAGCATCTTACTGCAGACATTGAAGGAGTGGAGCTTTCCCACAAAGCACTGCCGGCTCTGTCCCTTCTTGTATAGGGTCTCAGCGTTCCTGGACCAGTCCAGCTTACTGTCCAGGTAAACTCCAAGGTATTTGTACTCCCTGGTAAACTGCACATCCACTCACAATGCTCCCCGGCTTATCCAGGTGAGCATAGGAATGATGGAGCAGGTGGATGATGGCGTCCTCAACCCCCATCTTTGTTTGGTAAGCGAACTGCAGGGGGTCCAGGTAGGGTTTAACCAGGGGTCGCAGGTGAGTGAGCACCAGCCTCTCCAGGGACTTCATGATGTGTGAAGTCTGCACCACCCGTCTGTAGTCATGGAGGATCTGGGACGGGTCCTCTTTGGTACAGGAACAAGGCAGGATGTCTTCCACATCACAGGAACCCTCTCCAGGCTCAGGCTCAGGTTGAAGAGATGCTGGAGTACTCTGGGTACAACTGGCCATGAGTACCCATTGGGACCCATGGCTTTGCCTGAGTGGAGTCTCCTCAGCCCCTTCCTCACCTGCTCAGCCCTGATGGTCAGGCATGATAAAGAAAGGGCAGAGTAAGTGGACCAGGGGGATTGAGGTGGAGAGTCTGTCGGGGAGCAGGGTGGAGGGTGGGCAGAGGTTTTAGCTCATTGGCCCAGCCCTGATTACTTTCCCTCCTCAGGCCACTGGTCCTGTAGCCTATAATGCTCTTGATACCGCTGCACACATCCTTCATGTTGTTCTGCTGAAGATTCAGCTCCTGTAGTTCTTCTTGCCCTGTCTCCGTCTTGCCTTCAGCTAGTAACGTAAAAAAGGCAAAAAAGATTCAATTAAAAATACTGTAAATACCAATCTTTTAATTTAATATTCAATTAATTAATTTAATGGAATTCCAGTAAGTTCTTCAAGTAAATCAGTTTCCAAAGTAGACACAAAGTGCTGGAGTAACTCAGCGGGTCAGGTATAATCTCTGGAGAACATGGATAAGTAACATTTCAGGTCGGGACCCTAAAGAAGCGTCTCAACATATAAAGGCGCCTATCCATGTTCTCCAGCGATGCTACCTGCCTGCGGAGTTACTCCAGTATTTTGTGCCTTTTTTGTAAACCTGCATCTACAATTCCTGGTTCCAGACGTTATGCTTTAGTTGATCCACCATGTGTTCCATTTTGAGCTCTGGAAAAATACATTTGTCTTACGAAAGACACAACATAATAGTCTGAAGAAGGGTCTC
The DNA here is from genome assembly GCF_010909765.2 of Amblyraja radiata. Lineage (NCBI taxonomy): Eukaryota > Metazoa > Chordata > Chondrichthyes > Rajiformes > Rajidae > Amblyraja > Amblyraja radiata. Next base: position 797,343 of record NC_045964.1, on the reverse strand, counting down.
GACCTGAAACGTCATCCATTCCTTCCCTGCAGAGAAGCTGAGTTACTCCAGCATTTTGTGTCTATCTTCAACGTAAGATGGAATTCTCTCTTTTACATAGTCTCTCATTGAAATTTTTAAGAGATTGCTAGATTTTGTTTAGTAAAGGTTCTCTGGTGGCATTTCACAATTTCATTGAATTGCAGAGGAAGTTTTTATGGATGGAATGATCAACCTTTGTTATTAAAAACAGTATATGCTCGACAGACTTAATGGAATAGGAGGCATCTGTGGAAAGAGACACCAAAATGTTTCATACAAAGGGGGTGGTGGATGTATGGAACAAGCTGCCAGTGGAGGTAGTTGAGGCTGGGACTATCCCAACGTTTAAGAAACAGTTAGACAGATACATGGATCGGACAAGTTTGGAGGAATATGGACCAAATGCAGGCAGGTGGGACTAGTGTAGCTGGGACATGTTGGCCAGTGTGGGCAAGAAGTGCCGAAGGGCCTGTTTCCACGCTGTACCATTCTATGACTCTATGACGTTTCCGATTGCAAGCACCTTCAACAGAATTGGGAAAATGGGATAACCAAGTGATTCCAAGTTGCAAACAGGGAATGGGGAGTGGGAGGAATCCACAAAGGGAATATCACTGATGAGGTGAGGTCAGTGTTGCTCAGGTGAGATCATCTGGTACATGGACTAATCGGGGGAAAAAGTAGGAGGGAAGCAATAAAGCAGTGGAACACAAGTCAGACTTGTTGCTGACACCAAAATGAGAGTGCAGAAAATGGCCAGCACATCAGGCAGTGCCTGTGGAGGAAGTGAGTTGATATCACAGGTGCAAAATCTTACTGGCCAGCAAATTAGCCAGCAAACAGGAAAAGAGGATGAAAGGGACACAGCGTGACAGACAGCATCTCTGGAGAGAAGGAATGGGTGACGTTTTGTGTTCTTGTGGTTCAGTGGTTTGTTCTAGTCAATTGCTGTGCATATGTAATTAATTCATACTAAAGTCCTGTCCAGTCTCAGTCAAGGCATTACTTAAACTCTTAAACTACTTACAAGGCAGACTCTTTAAAATAGGTCACTATAAACTAAAAAGCAATTTAAAAATTATTCCCAATTCTCATCCAACAACTTAATCTGAATACTACATGGCCAGTGTGTAATTCAGATCTCTCTTGAATTCAATTCCAAAGGAAAGAAATAGGAAGAAATCATAATTAAAATACCGACAAGGTCACCAATCCTAATGCCAGGTTATGCGGCGAAGAAAATGAACACTCTTTGCTGAGCCACATCCCCTGTTTAATAAAAGTCGAGAAGACAGAGAATACACGGTTAATTTCCACATAGATAACCAATACATTTTCAAAGAGCAAAGAAAAAGAAATTAACTTTGTCCCAGGATCAACGCCAATACAGCTGCAACTTCTACCTTTTAACACATGAGATTCTACAAAGATTTATCATGTAAATGAGCAAGCTCATTCAATGATATCATATTTCATCTTAATTATCTGATTAAGTCAACATTCACCCAACACTCACTCAAGAGTAAAACACAGCTATGTACTCCTCAAGGAAACCATGCAAAACCATGGATTTAAGAGAGAGTTAGATAGAGCTCTAGGGGCTATTGGAGTCAAGGGATATGGGGAGAAGGCAGGCATGGGTTATTGATAGGGGACGATCAGCCATGATCACTATGAATGGCGGTGCTGGCTCGAAGGGCCGAATGGCCTCCTCCTGCACCTATTTTCTATGTTTCTATGTTTCTATGTTTCTAAAACCTTTAAACTTTGAAACACACAAAAATGAGATATTTACATTTTAATATACAATTTTATCAGGCAAAGGCACTATGTCTTGTGCTGTTGTGTTGCTAACCTTGACCAACCTTGACCGAGAATAAGAGAGGGTGGGTTTCTTAAATGTGTATATTTTAATGCTAGGAGCATTGTAAGAAAGGTGGATGAACTTAGAGCCTGGATTGACACCTGGAAGTATGATGTTGTGGTGATCAGTGAAACATGGTTGCAGGAGGGCTGTGATTGGAAACTAAATATTCCAGGATTTCGTTGCTTCAGGTGTGATAGAATTGGAGGAGCAAGAGGTGGAGGTGTTGCATTGCTTATCAGGGGAGATATTACAACGGTGCTTTGGCAGGATAGATTAGAGGGCTCATCTAGGGAGGCTATTTGGGTGGAACTGAGAAATGGGAAAGGGGTAGCAACACTTATAGGGGTGTATTATAGACCGCAAAATGGGGAGCGAGAATTGGAAGAGCAAATATGTAAGGAGATTGCAGATATTAGTAGTAAGCACAAGGTAGTGATTGTGGGAGATTTTAATTTTCCACACATAGACTGGGAAACATATTCTGTAAATGGGCTGGATGGTTTGGAGTTTGTAAAATGTGTGCAGATTAGTTTTTTGCAGCAATACATAGAAGTACCTACTAGAGAAGGGGCGGTGCTGGACCTCCTGTTAGGAAATGAGACGGGTCAGGTGGCAGAGGTATGCGTTGGGGAACAGTTCGGGACCAGTGATCACAATACCATTAGTTTCAATATAATTATGGAGAGGGTCAGAACTGGACCTAGGGTTGAGATTTTTGATTGGAGAAAGGCTAACTTTGAGGAGATGTGAAAGGATTTAAAAGGAGTAAATTGGGACAGTTTGTTTTATGGGAAAGATGTGGAAGAGAAATGGAGGACATTTAAAGGTGAAATTTTAAGAGTACAGAATCTTTATGTCCCTGTTCGGTTGAAAGAAAATAGTAAAAATTGGAAAGAGCCATGGTTTTCAAGGGAAATTGGACACTTGGTTCGGAAAAAGAGAGAGATCTACAATAATTATAGGCAGCATGGAGTAAATGAGGTGCTTGAGGAGTATAAACAATGTAAAAAGAATCTTAAGAAAGAAATTAGAAAAGCTAAAAGAAGATATGAGGTTGCTTTGGCAAGTAAGGTGAAAGTAAATCCAAAGGGTTTCTACAGCTATATTAATAGCAAAAGGATAACGAGGGATAAAATTGGTCCATTAGAGAGTCAGAGTGGACAGCTATCTGCAGAGCCAAAAGAGATGGGGGAGATATTGAACAATTTCTTTTCTTCGGTATTCACCAAGGAGAAGGATATTGAATTATGTGAGGTAAGGGAAACAAGTAGAGTAGCTATGGAAACTATGAGATTCAAAGAAGAGGAAGTACTGACACTTTTGAGAAATATAAAAGTGGATAAGTCTCCAGGTCCGGACAGGATATTCCCTAGGACATTGAGGGAAGTTAGTGTAGAAATACCAATGAGGTAGATAGTAGTTCAGGACTGCTCTCTAGTTGTGGTAGGATGGTTCAGTTGCCTAATAACAGCTGGGAAGAAACTGTCCCTGAATGTGGAGGTGTGCGTTTTCTCATTGCCTGATGGGAAAGGGGAGAAGAGGGAGTGGCCAGGGTGCGACTGGTCCTTGATTATGCGGCTGGCCTTGTCGAGGCAGCATGAGGTGTAAATGCAATCAATTGAAGGGAGTTTGGTTTGTGTGATGGTCTGGGCTGCGTCCACAATTCGTCGTAATTTCTTGTGGTCTCGGATGGAGCAGTTCTTAAACCAAGTTGTGATGCATCCTGATAAAATGTTTTCTATGGTGTATCTGTAGAAGTTGGTGAGAGTTGTAGGGGACATGACAAACTTCCTAAGCCTTCTTATAAAGTAGAGGTGTTGGTGTGCTTTCTTGGTCATTGGTCATTGCTTCAATATGGGCGGTCCAGGAGAAGTTGTTGTTGAAGATAGACAAAAATGCTATCCAAAAAAGGATATTGAATTATGTGAGGTAAGGGAAACAAGTAGAGTAGCTATGGAAACTATGAGATTCAAAGAAGAGGAGGTACTGACATTTTTGAGAAATATAAAAGTGGATAAGTCTCCAGGTCCGGACAGGATATTCCCTAGGACATTGAGAGAAGTTAGTGTAGAAATAGCAGGGGCTATGACAGAAATATTTCAAATGTCATTAGAAACGGGAATAGTACCGGAGGATTGGCGTACTGCGCATGTTGTTCCATTGGTTAAAAAGGGGTCTAAGAGTAAACCTAGCAATTATAGACCCGTTAGTTTGACGTCAGTGGTGGGCAAATTAATGGAAAGGATACTTAGAGATAATATATATAAGCATCTGGATAAACAGGGTCTGATTAGGAACAGTCAACATGGATTTGTGCCTGGAAGGTCATGTTTGACTAATCTTCTTGAATTTTTTGAAGAGGTTACTCGGGAAATTGATGAGGGTAAAGCAGTGGATGTTGTATATATGGACTTCAGTAAGGCCTTTGACAAGGTTCCTCACGGAAGGTTGGTTAAGAAGGTTCAATTGTTGGGCATTAATGGTGGAGTAGCAAGATGGATTCAACAGTGGCTGAATGGGAGATGCCAGAGAGTAATGGTGGATGGTTGTTTGTCAGGTTGGAGGCCAGTGACTAGTGGGGTGCCACAGGGATCTGTGTTGGGTCCACTGTTGTTTGTCATGTACATCAATGATCTGGATGATGGTGTGGTAAATTGGATTAGTAAGTATGCAGATGATACTAAGATAGGTGGGGTTGTGGATAATGAAGTAGATTTTCAAAGTCTACAGAGAGATTTATGCCAGTTGGAAGAGTGGGCTGAAAGATGGCAGATGGAGTTTAATGCTGATAAGTGTGAGGTGCTACATCTTGGCAGGACAAATCAAAATAGGACGTATATGGTAAATGGTAGGGAATTGAAGAATGCAGGTGAACAGAGGGATCTAGGAATAACTGTGCACAGTTCCCTGAAAGTGGAATCTCATGTAGATAGGGTGGTAAAGAAAGCTTTTGGTGTGCTGGCCTTTATAAATCAGAGCATTGAGTATAGAAGTTGTGATGTAATGTTAAAATTGTACAAGGCATTGGTGAGGCCAATTCTGGAGTATGGTGTACAATTTTGGTCGCCTAATTATAGGAAGGATGTCAACAAAATAGAGAGAGTACAGAGGAGATTTACTAGAATGTTGCCTGGGTTTCAGCAACTAAGTTACAGAGAAAGGTTGAACAAGTTAGGGCTTTATTCTTTGGAGCGCAGAAGGTTAAGGGGGGACTTGATAGAGGTCTTTAAAATGATGAGAGGGATAGACAGAGTTGACGTGGATAAGCTTTTCCCACTGAGAGTAGGGAAGATTCAAACAAGGGGACATGACTTGAGAATTAAGGGACAGAAGTTTAGGGGTAACATGAGGGGGAACTTCTTTACTCAGAGAGTGGTGGCTGTGTGGAATGAGCTTCTAGTGAAGGTGGTGGAGGCTCAATCATTTAAAAATAAATTGGATAGTTATATGGACGGGAAAGGAATGGAGGGTTATGGTCTGAGCGCAGGTATATGGGACTAGGGGAGAATACGTGTTCGGCACGGACTAGAAGGGTCGAGATGGCCTGTTTTCGTGCTGTAATTGTTATATGGTTATATGGTTATATAAGCTAGCTTTGGAGAATTACAAAATAGAAGCCTTATACTTCGTAAATATAATTTAAGAAAAACAATAAGATATAGACAAGATTCATATATATATAGGCTGTATCAGAGGAAACTGTTATTTGTCAGCCAGACATTCATCAAAAATGTTCATTCTTTATTCATAAATACAACACATACTGAAGAACGATCTCAATCGAAACACACTCTGGACTCTCTCTCTTGAACACAGGTCATTTCATTAAAAGCTTCAAAGTGTAATCTACTTCCTACATTCTCATCCCTCCTTATCAATACAAATTTAATATGAAAGTTGCATGAAGGCATAATTATGTAATAAAATTTCTCAGCTCCTCCTGCATCCCCCTTTATTATCCCTGCTAAAATGAATTTCAATTGTCGTAAATGCATTTGTCTTGATTTACATTTTACACAAAAACCAAATTGAGGCACATTGTTGCTGCTTCTTTACAATTCTCAACAATCCTCACATCATAATTAATTAACTTTGCATTCCCTTGTCCGAAAGCCGTTATGTCTACTAGAATCTCTGATTCTGTGGGGACCAATGCGCAGAATTCGTAATCTGCCGTTTCCCTGATCCAGGTGAGTTGATGGAAGTTGTAGATAAACCTTTTATGTTCTGGTGCTCCGCAAAAGTCGTCGCCGGCAGGCGCCATCTTGATCATCCATGCGGTGTGAACGGCAGATGGATTTGGGAAATGCCTCTATTCAGTCAGAATTACACTTTGCTACTTTTCATGGTATGTTTTTTAGTTTGGAAAAACATTTAGAATAGACTTTGAACTTTAGAGATACGGAGCAGAAACAGGCCCTTCGGCCCACCAGTCTGCTCCGACCAGCGATCCCGTACACAACAACTATCCCACACAGGAGGGACAATTTACACGTTTTAACCAAAGCCAATTAACCTACAAACCTATACTTCCTTGGAGTGTGGGAGGAAACCAGAGCACCCGGAGAAAACCCATGCGGTCACAGGGAGAACGTACAAACTCCATACAGACAGCACCCATGGTCAGAATGGAACCCAGGTCTCTGGAGCTGTAATGCCCCTGTCCCACTTAGGAAACCTGAACGGAAACCTCTGGAGACTTTGCGCCCCACCGAAGGTTTCCGTGCGGTTCCCGCAGGTTGCAGGTAGTGGAAGCAGGTAGGGAGACTGACAAAAACCTCCGGGAACCGCACGGAAACCTTGGGCGGGGCGCAAAGTCTCCAGAGGTTTCCGTTCAGGTTTCCTAAGTGGGACAGGGGGAATTAGGCAGCAACTCTGCCTCTGCACCATCGTGCTGCCCCAATAGCTCTAATGCGATTGATTACACTTCCTCCCGTGTAAATTTAGAAGATTAAATAATCTTGGCTGTGAAGCTGCAATAATGATCAGTTTTCTTCTCTTTTTTTTGTCCTGCATAATTCAGTTCAACATAATTTTCTCATAATTGAGCTTGACTATCTTGAAGTAGGCAGGGGGTAACTTTTGCTTCCACCTTTTCCCACTGGAATTGGATCAAATTACGATTTTAAAAGCACAAAACGTTAGTTGCCACTTTCCACCAAATGTGCCCTTGTCACTTAAAGGAAGACAGTCTCAAACAGATGCAATAGGCCATTGGAAACACGTGGATGAGGAATAGGATGTCAAAGGCTAGTCATGTGATCAATGAAATTGAAAAGAAGAAGAGTGTAACATTTAATTCCTATTCACTAATCAAACAAATAACCTCCATTTTAAAATAATCTTCCTTCTTTAGTCAGAGGGTGGTGAATCTGTGGAATTCATTGCCACAGATGGCTGTGGAAGCCACGTCTATGGATATTTTTAAGGTGGACATTGACAGATTAGAGTCATAGAGTGATACAATGTGGAAACAGGCCCTTCGGCACAACTTGCCCACACCGGCCAACATGCCACAGCTACACTAGTACCACTTGCCTGTGCTAGGTCCATATCCCTCCAAACCTGTCCTATCCATGTACCTGTGTAACTGTTTCCTAAATGATGGGATAGTCCCAGCCTCAACTACCTCCTCTGGCAGCTTGTTCCATACACCCACCACTCTTTGTGTGAAAGATTTATCCCCTCAGATTCCTATTAAATCTTTTCCCCTTCACCTTGATGTCACCTGGTCCTCGATTCTCCTACTCTGGGTAAAAGACTCTGTGCGATCTATTCCTCTCATGATTTTGTACACCCCTATAAGATCTCCCCACATCCTCCTGCGCTCCATGGAATAGAGACCCAGCCTACTCAACCTCTCCCTATAGCTCACACTCTCTAGTCCTGGTAACATCCTCGTAAATCTTATCTGAACCCTTTCAAGCTTGACAATATCTTTCCTATAGCATGGTGCCCAGAACTGAACACAATATTCTAGACGCGGTCTCACCAACGTCTTGTACAACTGCAACATGACCTCCCAACTTCTATACTCAATACTGATGAAGTCCAAAGTGCCAAAAGCGTTTTTGACCACTTTATCTACCTGTGACCCCACCTTCATGGAACCATGCACCTGTACTTCTCGATCCCTCTGCTCTACAACACTACCCAGAGGCCTACCATTCACTGTGTAGGTCCTGCCCTTGTTCGACGTTCCAAAATGTAACATGTTATATTTTTCTGTATTAAATTCCATCAACCATTCCTCCGCCCACCAGGCCAATCGATCCAGAGCCTGCTGCAATCTTTCACAACCATCTTCACTATCTGTAAAACCACTAACTTTTGTATCATCAGCAAACTTGCTAATCTTGCCCTGTATGCTAACCAAACCCTGAGGCAACCACCAGTTACAGTCCTCCAGTCCGAGAAGCATCCTTCCACCATCACTCTCTGCTTCCTTCCATGGAGCCAATTTTGCTATCCATTCAGCTATCTCTCCTTGGATCCCATACGATCTAACCTACCAGAGCAGCCTACTATGTGGAACCTTGTTGAATGTGTTACTGAAATCATGGACACAACATCTACAGCTCTGCCCTCATTAACCTTTTTGGTCACGTCTTCAAAAAAATCAATCAGATTTGTGAGACACGACCTTCCACTATCCCTAATCTGCCCTTGCCCATCCAAATAGGTATTACAGTACCTATCCCTCAGAATACTCTCCAGTAACTTCCCAACTACAGATGTTAAGCTCACCGGCCTATAGTTCCCAGCATTTTCACTGCACCCTAATTGAAAAGAGGCACAACATTTGCCCCCCTCCAGTCTTCCGGCAACTCTCCTGTATTTAAGGACGACTTGTAAATATCAACCAGGGCTCCCGCAATTTCCTCTCTAGTTTCCCGCAATGTCCTCGGATATATCTGATCAGGCCCTGGAGATTTGTCCACCTTCAAACACGATAGTTCCTCCGTCCTACTGTCTTTCTCCTCGGTAAATACAGAGGAGAAATACTCATTTAGGATCTTGCAGTTCCTCTCCTGTGGCTCCTCACAGAAGTGACAGCTTTGATTCCTGAGAGGTCCCACTCTCTCTATAATTACCTTTTCCCCCTTATGTTTAGTATGGGTGTCAGGGATTTTCGAGGGAAGACAGAAGAATGGAGTTAAGAGGGAGAAACAGAGCAGCCATGATTGAATGGCGGAGTAGACTTGATGGGCCGAATGGCCTAGTTCTGCTCCTATAACTTATGAACATATGATATCAGCACCAAACATGCTGGAAAGTGCATGTGGTAATGGGGCATGTACATCTTTACTCTGTAATATTTCCTCGATTTGTATTCTCTAATTCCTTTGAAGTTTAAAGTGATTTGGTGTGTCATTGAATACTGAACCAATTTGCGCAAATGTAGTGCAGAAATAATAATAATAATAATATAATCTTTATTGTCATTGTACAAGACAACAAAATTTTGTTGGAGCAGTCCTCCAGCTGCACAGGAATATGAGTATAAAAATACGATTAAAAAAAGAACTATTAAAAAATTAGACTATAAACATAAACATACAGGAGTCTCACAGTGCAGAAAGTAAACATTAAAAAAAACACGAAAAACACTAAAAACCGGCAACTAGAGGGAGAGCTCCGAGCCGCTGCGACTGTGCGCGCCGCCATCTTTTCCTCTCCTGACTGGTTGTATGGCAATTGTAAAGCACAGCAATTCAAGATGCTGCAAAGAGTGGTGGACTCAGCGACCAGGGCCTTCCAGTGAGGGGGGCGTGGATCGGCAGATGGCTGGACTAAGTGGCAAAGAGGTGAAGTGAAAACATCAGAATGTCAGGGCAGGAAAGAAGAGGGGGAATGGAATGCAATGTTGGTGAAAGGGGACTGGAGTGGGGACAGAAAGGGGATAAAAGACAAATATGAGACTCAAGGAAGAGGGATGATTGTAGGAAGGGGGTAAAGGGCAGGGACGATGCTGGTGGGAGTTAGTGGGATGAATGTGTGCACACCAGGGTAGGGGATAGACAGGGAGAATACGGAGGTATAACGGAGGTATAAATGGCTAGCAGCGTCATCAAGGACCCACATCATCCTGGCCACACACTGATCTCCCTGCTACCTTCAGGTAGAAGGTACAGGAGCCTGAGAACTGCCACGACCAGGTTCAGGAATAGCTACTACCCCACAGCCATCAGGCTATTAAACTTGGCTCGGACAAAACTCTGAACATTAATAGCCCATTATCTGTTATTTGCACTTTATCAGTTTATTTATTCATGTGTGTATATATTTATATAATGGTATATGGACACACTGATCTGTTCTGTAGTCAATGTCTACTATGTTCTGTGTGCTGAAGCAAAGCAAGAATTTCATTGTCCTATCAGGGACACATGACAATAAACTCACTTGAACTTGAACTTGAACTTGAAATTCATACCGTTGGGTTGCAAGCTACCCAAGCAGAACATGAGGTTCTGATTTATACCAACGATAGCGACAGACTGCTGGAGTAACTCAGCGGGTCAGGCAGCATCTGTGGAGAACATGGATAGGTGACGTTTCACAGAGTGCTGGAGTAACTCAGTGGGTCAGGCAGCATCTCTGGAAAGCATGCATAGGTGACGTTTCAGTTAAGGACCTTGAAGAATGGTCCCGATCCGAAAAGTCACCCTTCCTTTTTCTCCAGAGTAACTATATTATTCATAGGTTTATCAGTTCTAATAGCAAAATTGGGCCATTCATGCAACGTCCACTCTGCCATTCAATCATGGGTGATCTATCTTTCTCGTTCAATCCCATTCTTGCATGTCTCCTACAACTCTCACCAACCTCTACAGATGCGCCATAGAAAGTATTTTATCAGGATGCATCACAGCTTGGTTTGGGAACAGCTCCATCCAAGACAACAAGAAACTGCAGCCCCATTAATACCTCACGCAGCCTCGGCAAGGCCAGCAGCATAATCAAGGACCAGTCGCACCCCGGCCACTCCCCCTTCTCCCCTCTCCCATCAGGCAAAAGGTACAGAAGTGTGAAAACACACACCTCCAGATTCAGGGACAGTTTCTTCCCAGCTGTTATCAGGCAACTGAACCATCCTATCACAAGTAGAGAGCGGTCCTTAACAACTATCTACCTCATTGGAGATCATCAGATCTTCGGATCTTTGATCTAACCCTGCTGGTTTTATCTTGCACAAAACGATATTCACGTTATTCCCTTTATCATGCATCTGTGAACAGCTCGATTGTAATCATGTATTGTCTTTCCGCTGACTGGTTAGCACATAACAAAAGCTTTTCACTGTACCTCGGTACACGTGACAGTAAATAAACTAATCTAAACTAAAGCCAAACGTGAGCGAGTACAGACCCATAGCTTTCAAACGCTCATCAAATGTTAACCCACTCATCCCCGGGATCATTCTCGTAAACCTCCTCTGGACCCTCTCCAACGCCAGCACATCCTGCCTCAGATATGGTGCCCAAAGTTGCTCACAATTCTTCAAATGCAGTCTGACCGGAAGTAGTAGGATAGGGACCCACAGTCCCCTTTATATCAACTGGTCGATGGTGGAAAGGGTCAAGAGCTTCAAATTCCTGGGCGTGCACATCTCTGGAGATCTCTCCTGGTCCCAGAACACTGATGCAATTATAAAGAAAGCTCATCAGCGCCTCCATTTCCTGAGAAGATTACGGAGAGTCGGTTTGTCAAGGAGGACTCTCTAACTTCTACAGGTGCTCAGTAGAGAGCATGCTGACCGGTTGCATCGTGGCTTGGTTCGGCAACTTGAGCGTCCTGGAGCGGAAAACACTACAAAAAGTAGTAAACACTGCCCAGTCCATCATCGGCTCTGACCTCCCTTCCATCGAGGGGATTTATCGCAGTCGCTGCCTCAAAAAGGCTGGCAGTATCATCAAGGCTCCATACCATCCTGGCCACACACTCATCTCCCCGCTACCTTCAGGTAGAAACATAGAAACATTGAAAATAGGTGCAGGAGTAGGCCATTCGGCCCTTCGAGCCTGTACCGCCATTCAATATGATCATGGCTGATCATCCAACTCAGTATCCTGTACCTGCCTTCTCTCCATACCCCCTGATCCCTTTAGCCACAAGGGCCACATCTAACTCCCTCTTAAATATAGCCAATTAACTGGCCTCAACTATCTTCTGTGGTAGAGAATTCCACAGATTCACCACTCTCTGTGTGAAAAATGTTTTTCTCATCTCGGTCCTAAAAGATTTCCCCCTTATCCTTAAACTGTGACCCCTTGTTCTGGACCTCCCCAACATCGGGAACAATCTTCCTGCATCTAGCCTGTCCAACCCCTTAAGAATGTTGTAAGTTTCTATAAGATACCCCCTCAATCTTCTAAATTCTAGCGAGTACAAGCTGAGTCTATCCAGTCTTTCTTCATATGAAAGTCCTGACATCCCAGGAATCAGTCTGGTGAACCTTCTCTGTACTCCCTCTATGGCAAGAATGTCTTTCCTCAGATTAGGAGACCAAAACTGAACGCAATACTCCAGGTGTGGTCTCACCAAGACCCTGTACAACTGCAGTAGAACCTCCCTGCTCCTATACTCAAATCCTAACATACCATTTGCTTTCTTTACTGCCTGCTGCACCTGCATCCGGAAGTGGCGGCGCTGGGAACGGCTGCGGCTCGCCTGCAGTCCGTTTGTCTTTTACTTTTTTGTGTTGTTTTTTTTCGTTTTGGCTAGTTACGTTTTTGGTTTTTAGGTTGTGTTTATGTGGGGGGGGGGGGGGGGGGGGGGAAACGGGGCTTGCTGTCTCTCCCTTCGGGGGAATACAACCTTTTTGTCGAATCCCCCTTCTCTGTCTCCGTCTACGCTGAGGCCTAATGGCGGAGCTGGCGACCTCGAGACTCTGGAGGCAGCTGACAGGACTCGCCCTGGGCTCGCTCCCGTGAGGGTGGCCCAGCTCGGGGCTGGAACGGCGCACCCGTGAGAGCGGCCTGGCGAGGGGCTGAGAGACTCTCCCGTGAGGGGCTGTGGCCCGTCGGAGTGGCCCAGCCCGAGGGAAAACGGCGCTCCCGTCGGAGTGGCCCAGCCCAAGGGAGGAACCGCGCTCCCGTCGGAGTGGCCCAGCCCGAGGGAGAACGGTACTCACGTGAGGGTGATCCGGCTCGGGGCTGGAACGGTGCTCCGGTGGCTGGGACGGCGTTCTGGCGGCGGTGACCTGAGTCCGGGGTTGAGCCGCGGGCCAGCGGCTGCGTGTGCTGGACTGGAGGGCGGCAGCTTCGACCACCCCCGGGCCGCGGTGTTTGAGCCGGCCCGTTTGCGGGGTTCGGTGAGCCGCGGGACTGTTTGTACCATCGCCCGGTGGGGAATCGCCTCAGCGCAGAGGGAGAAGAGGAGGGAAGAGACAGTAACCCTAAGATTTTTGCCTCCACCACAGTGAGGAGGTGCTTGGTGGATACACTGTGGTGGATGTTAATTTGTGTTTATTGTTGTTTATTATTGTATGATTGTATGTATGACTGCAGGCACGAAATTTCGTTCAGACCGTAAGGTCTGAATGACAATAAAGGTATTCAATTCAATTCAATGCCTACTTTCAATGACTGGTGTACCATGACACCCAGGTCTCGTTGCATCTTCCCCTTTTCCTAATCGGCCATCATTCAGATAATAGTCTACTTTCCTGTTTTTGCCACCAAAGTGGATAACCTCACATTTATCCACATTTTACTGCATCTGCCATGCATTTGCCCACTCACCCAGCCTATCCAAGTCACCTTGCTGCCTCGGATAGGCTGGGTGAGTGGGCAAATGCATAGCAGATGCAGTAAAATGTGGATATAGAAGGTACAGGAGCCTGAAATCTGCAACATCCAGGTTCAGGAATAGCTACTTCCCCACAGCCATCAGGCTATTGAACTCAACAAACAAAACTCTGATTATTAATAGCCCATTGCACTTTATCTGTTTATTTATGTGTGTATATATATATATATCCATTGGTATATGGTCACACTGATCTGTTCTGTTCTGTATTTATTTATGCCTACTATGTTCTGTGTGCTGAAGCAAAGCAAGAATTTCATTGTCCTATCTGGGACACATGACAATAAACTCTCTTGAATCTTGAATCTTGACCAGCGCCTAATAAAGCCTCAGCATTACATCCCTGTTTTTGTAGCGAAACAATTGCTAGCATTCCTTACAACCGATTCGACTTGCAAATTAACTTTTTGGGAATCCTGGACCAGCATTCCCAAGTCCCTTTGCACCTCTGATTTCTATTCTCTCTCCCCATTTAGATAATAGTCTATGCCTTTATTCCTGCTACCAAAATGCACGACTCCTCACTTTGCTACACTGTATTCAACCTGCATTAGTTGCTTTCCCTTTCTCATCTCTTTGTAGCCTTATGGGCCTGCCCCGCTTAGGCGATTTTTCAGCGGATTGCCGGCGACTGTCAAGTTGCCAGCATTCGCCTGAAAAACCAGCAACTGGAACGGTAACTCTCAGAGTGCAACACAAACACACACACACACATCGCAAAGGCGAGGGACAGGGCAAGCGGGGGGAGCGCTGTCTGAAATTCACATGGTGCAAAGCCAAGGTGATACAGACACACACCGTGATGAACAGGAAGGTTGGCGCTGTAATTAAGATGGCTAAAAGCACAATATACGGTTAGTCCTTTAAAAGAGGGGGGAGGGGGGAGGGGGGAGGGGGGGGAGAAGGGGGGAGAAGGAGGGAGAAGGAGTGGAGACAACTTTTAAGAAGCCAGAGATACACGGCTGTGAAGCTAGGCGGACATTTAACATTACCAGTCGGTTATCCTTGGTTCTGAAAACTACTGCTTACGGTTTTTTCCCCAATGAGTCAATGAAATTCACCATTCAGCACCGGCTACAACCTACAAGAACCTACGAGAACCTTCGACCTCCTGGCAACCCACTAGGCCCTCCTGGCGACCCGGGTTCGAGCCCGACTACGGGTGCTGTCTGTACGGAGTTTGTACGTTCTCCCCGTGACCTGAGTGGGTTTTCTCCGAGATCTTCGGTTTCCTCCCACACTCCAAAGACCTGCAGGAATGTAGGTTAATTGGCTTGGTAAATGTAAAAATTGTCCCTAGTGGGTATAGGATAGTGTTAGTGTGCGGGGATCGCTGGTCGGTGCAGACCCGGTGGGCCAAAAGGACCTGTTTCTACGCTGTATCTCTAAACTAATCTGAGACATTCCAATTTGAGCTCTCTTCAATGTCTATAATTATCCTACAACCAACATGACTGAAGCAAATAATCTGCCTGTTATCACTCTGCTATTTGTGGGCAGTTGAGTCACTCAATGTGTGCTAACTTGCTCTGGTATATTTTGATTGCATTTCAGTGATTAACTCCAAAAGTACTTACCGAAGACAGACACAAAAAGCTGGAGTAACTCAGCGGGTCAGGCAGGATCTCTGGAGAAAAGGAATAGGTGCCGTTTCGGGTCGAGACCCTTCTTCAGACTCAGAGTCAGGGGAGAAGGAAGCAAGAGGTATAGACGGTGATGTGGAGAGATGTCGAACAAATGAATGAAATATATGCAATAAAGTAAGGACGATAAACGAAACACGCCATGGTTAGCTGTGGCCTGGGTGAGAACAAGTACAGACTCTGAGGCTTAACAAAAGAACTTTGAAGCTGGGTGGGGGAGGGAAGGAGAGAGTGAATTCAATGGTTACTTGAGTTATGGGCCTGTCCCACTTAGGCAATTTTTCAGGCAACTGCCGGTGACTGTCTGGTCACACAAACACATCGCTTCCTTCACCAGCCCATTATGCAGGCGGGGGACAGGGCAAGCGGGGGGAGCGCTGTCTGAGTGAAATTCACACGGTGCAAAGCCAATGTGATACAGACACACACCACGATGAACAGGAAGGTTGGCGCTGTAATTAAGACGCTAAAAAGCACAGTGTACAGTAAGTCCTTTAAAAGAGGGAGAGAGAGAAGGGAGAAGGGGGAGAGAGAGGGGAGAAGGGAGGAGAAGGAGTGGAGACAACTTTTAAGAAGCCAGAGATACATGGCTGTGAAGCTCGGCGGACATTAACATTACCGGTCGGTTATCCTTGGTTCTGAAAACTACTGCTTACGTTTTTTTTCCCAATGAGCCAATGAAATTCACCGGCCACAACCTACGAGAACCTTTGAGAACCTTCGACCTCCTGGCAACCCACTAGGACCTCCTGGTGACCCACTTACGGTATGAGAATGCTCGCCACTCTCCGTGACGGCTTCGTTCTAGTCGCTGCTAATTTTTCAACGTGCTAAAAAATTTGCAGCGACCATAACGCAGGAACTCCTCACGAACATGAAGGTGAATTGCCGGCAACCACCCGCGAACATGTGGCGACCATGTGGCGACTGCATAGTCTCCTGCATTCTCCTAAGTGGGACAGGCCTTATTAGAGAAACCATTATTCACACCACTGGATGGTAAGTTGATCAAGGAAAATATGAGATGCTGTTCCTCCAATTTGTGTTTAGCCTCACTCTGACAATGGAGGAGACGTAGGACAGAAAGGTCACAAAGGTCATGTGAGAATGGGAAGGGGAATTAAAGTGTTTAGCAACCGGGTGATCAGGTAGGTCCAGGCGGGCTGAGCGAAGGTGTTCAGCTAAACGATCGCCCAGTCTGCGTTTGGTCTCGCCGATGTATAAGAGTCAACACCTTGGAAGAGGTGCAAGTGAAACTCTGCCTCGTCTGACAGAACTGTCGGGGTCCCTGGACAGAGTTGAGGGAGGAGTTACAGGGGCAAGTGTTGCATCTTCTGCGGTTGCAAGGGAAGGTACCTGGGGAGGGGGTGGTGTGGGTGGGAAGGGGTGAGTTAACCAGGGAGTTGCGGAGGGAATGGTCTCTGTGGAAGGCGGAAAGGTGTGGAGATGGGAAGATGTGATTAGTGGTGGGATCCCATTGGAGGTGACAGAAATGTTGAAACGTATTGGCTCTAGAGTGCTCCCTGGCAACCTGAGGTACGGAATCTCATTATCTAACTCACTAACTCACTTGGAGAACATGGATCGTTGAAATTTTGTGTTGGGATCCAAATGTCACATATCCCTGCTCTCCCTGGCGTGTTGAAGTACTCCAGCACTCTGTGTCTTTTTGGTTTGTAAACCAGCATCTGCAATTCCTTGATTCTGTTTCTTCTTCTTCCTCTTCACGGCCTCACTTGTTCTATCTCTGACACCTTCCTCCCCTTGACCTGTGTCCATCGCAGGGGTCAGGCATCTGACTAACATCTACTCTTAATCCACCCACTCCCACAGATAACACAAAGTGCTGGAGTAACTCAGCGAGTCAGGCAGCATCTCTGGAGAGAAGTAATAGGTGACATTTCAGGTCATAACCCTTCTTCAGACCCTTCTACTGACTATCAACTCCCACAGTTATCTGGACCAACCTGCCTCTTGCTAGGACACCATTCCTCACTCTCGACTTCTCCGTCTCTGCCGCATCTGCTCCCAAGAAGAGACGTTCCAATCCGTGACTTACATAGAAACATAGTAAATAGGTGCAGGAGGAGGCCATTCGGCCCTTTGAGCCAGCACCGCCATTCAATGTGATCATGGCTGATTGTCCCCAATCAATAACCCGTGCCTGCCTTCGCCCCCATATCCTTTGATTCCTCTAGCCCCTAGAACTCTATCTAATTCAACTTCCGAGATGTCCTCTTTCTTTAGTAAACAATGTTACTCCACCCCGCTATTGTGAATGGATCCCTCACCCACTGTGTCCCGCAGATCTGCTCTTCTCCCCTCCCCCCACAGACGGAAGAAGAGTAGAGTTCCCCTGGTCCTCACCTCTCATCCCACCAGCCCCTGCAACCAACAACATCATCCTTCGACATTTCTGCTGTCTTAAACGATAGACACAAAATGGTGGAGTAACTCAGCGGGGCGGGCAGCATCTCTGGATAGAAGGAATGGGTGACGTTTCCGGTCGAGACCCTTCAACGTGATTCCACCACCAGTCACATCTTCCTGTTCCGCCTTCCGCAGAGACGGTTCTCTCCATCTCTTGGTTCATTCTTTTTTAATACTTCCTGCTATTTTTAAATCTTGCGTGACCTTAAAGATTTTGGACGTCAAAGGCATGACACTTGAGGTCAGTGAGGGCTCCGGCAATCGAGGACGAGGTCAAGGGTACTTGAGGTCACGGGCACTCGTTCCTTCCCACCCAAAATATCCCCCTCCCCAGGTAGGTTCCCCTGCAACCGCTGGTGATGTCACACGTCCCTACATCCCCCCTTCACCAACATCCAGAGACCCCAACAATCAATACAGGTCCTAAGGTCATAAGGTCATACGTAATAGGAGCAGAATTAGGCCATTTGGCCCAGGAAGTCTACTCCGCCATTTAATCATGACTGATCTATTCGAATCAGCTCATCAGTGGTGTTATTCATCCATTGGTGATATCGTCGATGAGTTTCAAGATGGTGTGAAGCTGTATCAGGCTGCGTAATGGTGAGACAGGCTCACATGTACCTCCTCTAATCTCATCTACTGCATTCGGTCTTCCCGATGTGGTCTCCTGTACATCGGTAAGATCATTTCGCCGAACACTTGCACTTGGTCCACCAGGGGCTTTTGGAGGAGTCCAGAACCGGGGGTCACAGTTTAAGAATAAAGAGTAAGCCATTTAGGACTGAGGTGAGGAAAAAGCTTTTCGCCCAGAGGGTTGTGAATCTATGGAATTCTCTGCCACAGAAGCCAATTCACTGGATGTTTTCAAGAGAGAGTTAGATTTAACTTAGAGCTTAAGGAATCAAGGGATATGGGGAAAAAGCAGGAACGCGGTATTGATCTTAGATGATCAGCCATGATCATATTGAATGACAATGCTGGCTCGAAGGGCCGAATGACCGACTCCTGCACCTATTTTTCTATGTTTCTATGTCTCTAGATCCCAGTTGCCAACTATTTAAGATTCCCTTCTACATTTATGTTATTTCAATGTTTGCTCTATCGATCTGAATTACATGAGGAAGCAGAGCGTTGAAGCCTGTTCTGAATGTCCGAAGAAGGGTCTCAACCCGAAACGTAGCCTATTCCTTCGCTCCATAGATGCTGCCTCACCTGCTTAGTTTCTCCAGCATTTTTGTCTACCTTCGATTTTCCAGCATCTGCAGTTCCTTCTTAAACCTGTTCTGAATGTGTTCCCTTTATGTTAGTGCAGCTAAATTGTGAAGGCCAAGATATAATCCTCATTACCCATGACTCAGATTATGTGAAGTTGTAAGCAATGTCGAGCCAGTGGTATGAGTGGGATGTAAATCACCTTCTCATATGCATGATACATGATGCAGGAAAGCAATTTGAAATGATCTATCATGGGAACATTGCACCCCTTATGTGAGGTATGCATCGGAGCAGTCAGCTAGTGGCACACCTGGAAAATGTAGAGCACCCAAGAAATGAGAGAATGATCCTTGGAATAATCGGTGAAGAAAGAACTGCAGATGCTGGAAAAATCGAAGGTAGACAAATATGCTGGAGAAACTCATTGGGTGAGGCAGCAAAAATGGAGAGAAGGAATAGGCAACGTTTCGGGTCGAGACTCTTCTTCAGACTGATGTCGGGGGTGGGCGGGGAAAAGGAAAGGAAGAGGCGGAGACAGTAGGCTTGTGGGAGAGCTGGGAAGGGGAGGGTAAGGAGGGAGAAAACAAGGACTACCTGAAATTGGAGGTCAATGTTCATACCGCTGGGGTGTAAACTACCCAAGCGAAATATGAGGTGCCTATTCCTTCTCTCCATAGATGCTGCCTCACCCGCTGAATTTCTCCAGCATTTTTGTCTACCTCTGAGAATAATTGGGTTAACAAATGATGAGCGTTTGACGGCACTGGGCCTGTACTCTCTGGAGTTTAGAAAGATGAGGGGAGCCCTCATTGAAACTTACCGAATAGTGAAAGGCCTGGATAGAGTGTATGTGGAGAGGATGTTTCCACTAGTGGGAGAGTCTAGGACTAGAGGCCACAGCCTCAGAATTAAATGATGTATCTTTAGAAAGGAGATGTGGAGGAATATCTTTAGTCAAAGGGTAGTGAATCTAAGGAATTCTTTGCCACAGACGGTTGTGGAGGCCAAGTCAATGGATATTTTTAAGGCATAGATTGACAGATTCTAGATTAGTAAGGGTTATATCGGCCATGATTGAATGGCGGAGTAGACCTGGCGGACTGAATGGCCTTATTCTGCCCTATGACATGAATTATGAAGAAACTCAGCAGATGCTGGAATCTTGAGCAAAACACAAAGTACTGGAGGAGCTCAGTGAATCAGGCAGCATCTGTGGAGGGTGAGAGTTTGACGAAGGGTCCCAATCCAATACGTTGTCCATTCACTCCCTCCCAGATGCTGCCTGACCCACTGGGTTTCACCAGCACTTTGTGTTCTGCTTAAAACATGGATGTGAGGTGTTGGATGTGCTGGCCAGACTGAAGGTTGATGATGGTTGGGTAGCTATCAGCACACATGCTCAACAGGTACAGCCCACTGCTCTTTGTTTCTCTGAGCCCCTGGAAGCCTAATGTCTCACAGTCCCCCGCCAACTCTGGCGGTGAAAGTATCGGACTAGGATTGTGAGACTGCAACATTAGACTGCCCCATCATTGCCACTGCCGCCAGTCAGGGTGGGAGGGTCGGCACTGATCAGTGAGGGTAAGGGGGGAGTGATGACTTCTGTGACGCCAGTGGGGCAATCAGAAAACTGGCAGAGTAGCGAGGTACAGAAGGCAAATCTTTAGATTAGAGACTTTTGAGATACAGCGCAGAAACAGGTCCTTTGTCCCACTGAGTCCACAACGACCAGCCAGCACCCCGCACACTATCCTACGCACTAGCGACAATTTATGGAAGCCAATTAACCTACAAACCTGCACGTCTTTAGAGTGTGGGAGGAAACGGGTGCTGTCTGTACGGAGTTTGCAGGTTCTCCCTGTGGCAGCATTTCTCCGGGTGTTCCGGTTTCCTCCCACACTCTAAAGACGTGCAGGTTTGTAGGTCAATTGGTGATGGTGAAATTGTAAATTGTCCCCAGTGTGTAGAGGATCGTGTTAATGTGCAGGGATCGCTGGTGAGCCGAAGGGCCTGTTTCCGCGCTGTATCTCTAAACTAAAGTCTACTGCCCTGTGCCTGCACCTGCTGCACTTGTGGCCAGGGCAGGATGACCCACTGTCACCTGGACTATTCTAATGAAGAGCTGCCATGCTGCTGTCAGCTGGTGTGCTGGTGATACAGCTACAGATTCAGATTCAATTTTAATTGTCATTGTCAGTGTACAGTACAGAGACAACGAAATGCATTTAGCATCTCCCTGGAAGAGCGACATAGCAAATGATTTGAATAATTAATAATAAGTGTCCGGGGGGGGGGGGGGGGGGATGTGATTGGCAGTCACCGAGGTACATTGTTGAGTAGTGTAACAGCCGCTGGGAAGAAGCTGATCCTGGACCTGCTGGTCCGGCAACGGAGAGACCTGTAGCGCCTCCCGGATGGTAGGAGGGTAAACAGTCCATGGTTGGGGTGAGAGCAGTCCTTGGCGATGCTGAGCGCCCTCCGCAGACAACGCTTGCTATGGACAGACTCAATGGAGGGGAGCGAGGAACCGGTGATGCGTTGGGCAATTTTCACCACCTTCTGCAGTGCTTTCCGGTCGGAGACAGAGCAGTTGCCATACCATACTGTGATGCAGTTGGTAAGGATGCTCTCGATGGTGCAGCGGTAGAAGTTCACCAGGATCTGAGGAGACAGATGGACCTTCTTTAGTCTCCTCAGGAAGAAGAGACGCTGGTGAGCCTTCTTGACCAGAGTTGAGGTATTGTGGGTCCAAGAGAGGTCATCGGAGATGTTGACCCCCAGGAACCTGAAGCTAGAAACACGTTCCACCTCCGTCCCGTTAATGTGGATGGGGGTGTGCGTGCCGTCCCTAGACTTCCTGAAGTCTACAATGAGCTCCTTGGTCTTCTTGGCGTTAAGGGCCAGCTTGTTGTCAGCGCACCATGCCGCTAAGTGCTGGACCTCCTCCCTGTAGGCCGACTCATCGTTGTTGCTGATGAGGCCAATCACCGTTGTATCATCTGCATACTTGATGATGGTGTTAGTACCATGTACAGGTGTGCAGTCATAGGTGAAGAGGGAGTAGAGGAGGGGGCTCAGCACACAGCCCTGTGGAACGCCGGTGTTCAGGGTGAGGGTTGAAGAGGTGTGCTTGTCTAACCTAACAGACTGGGGTCTGTTGGTTAGAAAGTCCAGTATCCAGTTGCAGAGGGAGGGGTCGATGCCCAGGTTACCGAGTTTGGTGATCAGTTTTGATGGAATAATGGTGTTGAATGCTGAGCTGTAATCGATGAACAGCATTCTTACGTAAGTGTCTCTGTTGTCGAGGTGGGAGAGGGCGGAGTGAAGTGCCGTTGAGATGGCATCCTCCGTACTCCTGTTCTTGCGGTAGGCAAACTGATAGGGATCCAGTGTGGGGGGTAGGCAGCTTTTGAGGTGTGCCAGGACCAGCCTCTCGAAGCACTTGGTGATGATGGGGGTAAGTGCAACTGGGCGGAAGTCGTTGAGGCTTGCCGCAGTGGAGTGTTTTGGCACTGGCACGATGGAGGTGGTTTTAAGGCACGTGGGGACAACTGCTTGGGCAAGTGACAGGTTGAAGATGTCAGTCCAGACGTCAGTCAGCTGCGCAGCACAGGCCCTGAGCACGCGCCCGGGGATGCCGTCAGGGCCAGCAGCCTTACGTGCATTAGTCCTACTCAGTGCCACGTATACGTCGTAGAGGGTGAGTGTGAGGGATTGGTGATCAGCAGGGAGCACAGCCTTGATGGCTGTCTCTAGATTGTCCCTGTCGAAGCGGCCATAGAAGTGGTTAAGCTCCTCAAGGAAGGAGGCGTCGCTGGATGTGGGGGTGGTGTTGGTGGGTCTATAGTCCGTGATGGCCTGGATGCCTTGCCACATGCGTCGGGGGTCGGAGTTGTTGTTGAAGTGCTCCTCAATCCTGAGCTTATGGCAGTGCTTGGCCTTCTTGATGCCCCTCTTCAGGTTAGCCCTGGCTGAACTGTAGGCTCGAGCATCGCCTGACCTGAAAGTGGTGTCCCGTGCTTTCAGCAGTAGCCTGACCTCGCTGTTCATCCATGGCTTCTGATTCGGGAATATGGTCACCTGTTTGAGGGAGGTGACACTATTGATGGTGGAGTTTATAAAGTCCAGAACAGAGGATAGAAACATAGAAACATAGAAATTAGGTGCAGGAGTAGGCCATTCGGCCCTTCGAGCCTGCACCGCGATTCAATATGATCATGGCTGATCATCCAACTCAGTATCCCGTACCTGCCTTCTCTCCATACCCTCTGATCCCCTTAGCCACAAGGGCCACATCTAACTCCCTCTTAAATATAGCCAATGAACTGGCCTCGACTACCCTCTGTGGCAGAGAGTTCCAGAGATTCACCACTCTCTGTGTGAAAAAAGTTCTTCTCATCTCGGTTTTAAAGGATTTCCCCCTTATCCTTCAGCTGTGACCCCTTGTCCTGGACTTCCCCAACATCGGGAGCAATCTTCCTGCATCTAGCCTGTCCAACCCCTTAAGAATTTTATAAGTTTCTATAAGATCCCCTCTCAATCTCCTAAATTCTAGAGAGTATAAACCAAGTCTATCCAATCTTTCTTCATAAGACAGTCCTGACATCCCAGGAATCAGTCTGGTGAACCTTCTCTGCACTCGCTCTAGGGCAATAATGTCCTTCCTCAGATTTGGAGACCAAAACTGTACGCAATACTCCAGGTGTGGTCTCACCAATACCCTGTACAACTGCAGTAGAACATCCCTGCTCCTATACTCAAATCCTTTTGCTATGAAAGCTAACATACCATTCGCTTTCTTCACTGCCTGCTGCACCTGCATGCCTACTTTCAATGACTGGTGTACCATGACACCCAGGTCTCGCTGCATCTCCCCTTTTCCTAGTCGGCCACCATTTAGATAATAGTCTGCTTTTCTGTTTTTGCCACCAAAATGGATAACCTCACATTTATCCACATTATACTGCATCTGCCAAACATTTGCCCACTCACCCAGCCTATCCAAGTCACCTTGCAGTCTCCTAGCATCCTCCTCACAGCTAACACTGCCCCCCAGCTTAGTGTCATCCGCAAACTTGGAGATATTGCCTTCAATTCCCTCATCCAGATCATTAATATATATTGTAAATAGCTGGGGTCCCAGCACTGAGCCTTGCGGTACCCCACTAGTCACTGCCCGCCATTGTGAAAAGGACCCGTTTACTCCTACTCTTTGCTTCCTGTTTGCCAGCCAGTTCTCTATCCACATCAATACTGAACCCCCAATACCGTGTGCAGCTCGAATGCCGGTGTAACATCACTCCCTGACGAGCTCAATGCGTTTTATGCAACGCTTTGACAGGGAGAATACTGATGTGCCTTCCCGATCCCCCATTCGCTGTGATGGCATTTCAGTCTCAGTCACAGAGGCTGATGTCAGGAAATCCTTCAGAGGGGTGAACCCCCGAAAAGCACCTGGACCTGATGGTATACCCGGCCGTGTTCTAAAAACCTGTGCGGACCAACTGGCGGGAGTTTTTACAGACATTTTCAACCTCTCACTTCTGAGGTCTGAGGTCCCCACCTGCTTTAAAAGGGCATCAATTATACCGGTGCCCAAGAAGAGTAAGGTGACGTGCCTCAATGACTATCGACCAGTGGCACTAACGCCGGTGGTGATGAAGTGCTTTGAGAGGTTGATCATGGAGCAAATCAACTCCTACATCGACAAAAACCTGGACCCACTGCAGTTCGCATACCGCCACAACAGATCAACGGTGGATGCGATCTCGCTGGCCCTCCACACCGCACTGGACCACTTGGACAACAAAAACTCATATGTCAGGCTGTTATTCATTGATTACAGCTCGGCATTTAACACAATCATCCCCTCCAAACTGGTTACCAAACTCGCAGAACTGGGTCACTGCGCATCCCTCTGCAACTGGATCCTCGACTTCCTCGTCCACAGACCACAGTCTGTTCGTATTGGTGGAAATGTGTCAGCCTCAATAACAATCAGCACGGGAGCACCTCAAGGCTGCGTGCTCAGCCCCCTGCTGTACTCACTCTATACCCATGACTGCGTAGCGAACCACAGTGCGAACTATATCATCAAGTTCGCTGACGACATCACTATTGTGGGGCGTATCACTGATGGGGATGAGTCAGAGTACAGAAGAGAGATCGAGCAACTGTCCATATGGTGCCAGCGCAATAACCTGGCCCTCAACACCAGCAAAACCAAAGAACTGATTGTGGACTTTGGAAGGAGTAGGAGGGGGACCCACAGCCCCGTTTATATCAACGGGTCGATGGTTGATAGGGTCAAGAACTTCAAATTCCTGGGCGTGCACATCTCTGAAGATCTTTCCTGGTCCGAGAACACTAACGCAATTATCAAAAAAGCTCATCAGCGCCTCTACTTCCTGAGAAGATTACGGAGAGTCGGATTGTCAAGGAAGACTCTCTCTAACTTCTACAGGTGCACAGTCGAGAGCATGCTGACCGGTTGCATCGTGGCTTGGTTCGGCAATTTGAGCGCCCTGGAGAGGAAAAGACTACAAAAAGTAGTAAACACTGCCCAGTCCATCATCGGCTCTGACCTTCCTTCCATCGAGGGGATTTATCGCAGTCGGTGCCTCAAAAAGGCTGGCAGTATCATCAAAGACCCACACCATCCTGGCCACACACTCATCTCCCTGCTACCTTCAGGTAGAAGGTACAGGAGCCTGAAGACTGCAACAACCAGGTTCAGGAATAGCTACTTCCCCTCAGCCATCAGGCTATTAAACCTGGCTCGGACAAAACTCTGATTATTAGCAACCACTTTCTGTTATTTGCACTACCAGTTTATTTATTCATGTGTGTATATATTTATATCATGGTATATGGACACATTTATCTGTTTTGTAGTAAATGCCTACTATTTTCTGTGTGCTTAAGCAAAGCAAGAATTTCATTGTCCTATACAGGGACACATGACAATAAACTCACTTGAACTTGAACTTGAACTTTAAGTTTGTATACTGATCTCTTATGTGGGACCTTGTCGAAAGCCTTCTGGAAGTCCAGATACACCACATCCACTGGTTCTCCCCTATCCACGCTACTAGTTACATCCTCGAAAAATTCTATAAGATTCGTCAGACATGATTTACCTTTTGTAAATCCATGCTGAC
This sequence comes from Amblyraja radiata, assembly GCF_010909765.2. Lineage (NCBI taxonomy): Eukaryota > Metazoa > Chordata > Chondrichthyes > Rajiformes > Rajidae > Amblyraja > Amblyraja radiata. The sequence continues at coordinate 771,190 of NC_045964.1, read as the reverse complement.
TTTGTCCAATGATTTCACCACTTTCCAAATGTGCTGCTATCCCATCTTTAATAACTGACTCTAGTAGTTTCCCCACTACCGATGTTAGACTAACTGGTCTGTAATTCCCCGTTTTCTCTCTCCCTCCCTTCTTAAAAAGTGGGGTTACGTTTGCTACCCGCCAATCCTCAGGAACTACTCTAGAATCTAAAGAGTTTTGAAAGATTATTACTAATGCATCCACTATTTCTGGAGCTACTTCCTTAAGTACTCTGGGATGCAGCCTATCTGGCCCTGGGGATTTATCGGCCTTTAATCCATTCAATTTACCCAACACCACTTCCCGGCTAACCTGGATTTCACTCAATTCCTCCAACTCCTTTGACCCACCGTCCCCTGCTATTTCCGGCAGATTATTTATGTCTTCCTTAGTGAAGACGGAACCAAAGTAGTTATTCAATTGGTCCGCCATATCCTTGTTCCCCATGATCAACTCACCTGTTTCTGACTGCAAGGGACCTACATTTGTTTTAACTAATCTCTTTCTTTTCACATATCTATAAAAACTTTTGCAGTCAGTTTTTATGTTCCCTGCCAGTTTTCTTTCATAATCTATTTTTCCTTTCCTAATTAAGCCCTTTGTCCTCCTCTGCTGGTCTCTGAATTTCTCCCAGTCCTCCGGTATGCTGCTTTTTCTGGCTAATTTGTACGCATCATCCTTCGCTTTGATACTATCCCTGATTTCCCTTGTTATCGACGGATGTACTACCTTCCCTGATTTATTCTTTTGCCAAACTGGGATGAACAATTTTTGTAGTTCATCCATGCAGTCTTTAAATGTCTTCCATTGCATATCCACCGTCAACCCTTTTAGAATTAATTGCCAGTCAATCTTGGCCAATTCACGTCTCATACCCTCAAAGTTACCCTTCTTTAAGTTCAGAACCATTGTTTCTGAATTAACAATGTCACTCTCCATCCTAATGAAGAACTCAACCATATTATGGTCACTCTTGCCCAAGGGGGCACGTACAACAAGACTGCTAACTAACCCTTCCTCATTACTCAATACCCAGTCTAAAATAGCCTGCTCTCTCGTTGGTTCCTCTACATGTTGATTTAGATAACTATCCCGCATACATTCCAAGAAATCCTCTTCCTCAGCACCCCTGCCAATTTGATTCACCCAATCTATATGTAGATTGAAGTCACCCATTATAACGGTTTTGCCTTTGTCGCAAGCATTTCTCATTTCCTGTTTGATACCATCTCCAACTTCACTACTACTGTTAGGTGGCCTGTACACAACACCCACCAGCGTTTTCTGCCCCTTAGTGTTTCGCAGCTCTACCCATACCGATTCCACATCCTCCAAACTAATGTCCTTCCTTTCCATTGCGTTAATCTCCTCTCTAATCAGCAACGCTACCCCACCTCCTTTTCCTTTCTCTCTATCCCTCCTGAATATTGAATATCCCTGGATGTTCAGCTCCCAGCCTTGGTCACCCTGGAGCCATGTCTCCGTGATCCCAACAATATCATAGTCATTAATAGCTATCTGCACATTCAACTCATCCACCTTATTACGAATGCTCCTTGCATTGAGACACAAAGCCTTCAGGCTTGTTTTTACAACACTCTTACCCCTTATACAATTATGTTGAAAAGTGGCCCTTTTTGATTTTTGCCCTGGTTTTGTCTGCCTGCCACTTTTACTTTTCACCTTGCTACCTATTGCTTCTACCCTCATTTTACACCCCTCTGTCTCTACGCTCACACATTTAAGAAACCCTTTCCCTTTAACTCCATCCTCCACTATCCCATTCGACACCCCACCCCCCTTATTCAGTTTAAAACCACCCGTGTAGCAGTGGCAAACCTGCCTGCCATGTGTAGGAATCAATGTCCGTGTGGGAGTCAAGGGTGGCCTGGGCTGCAAACGCCTTCCAGTCAGTGTTTCCAAAACACTGCTGAAGTGTGAAGTCCGCTTCCTCTGACCAGACTTTAACTGTCCTCACAGTTGGTTTAACCCGTCTGATGAGTGGGGAGTACTTAGGGAGCAGGAACAATGAGTCGGCATTAGATGGTATTGAGATGGTATTGAGAATGGCCGGGCTCCAGATGCAGCTGCCGTTGCTGATTCAGCCCACTGCCAGCACGGCAAAAAGGGAATTCAGGTGAACAACAGTTTCATTTTCCAGGTGTAACTCCAGCAGTTGTAAGAGAGATTCCTGGCTTGCTGGGTTTTCCTGGCCTGTTGTGTTTTTACCAGGAGCTATGACTAATGTTGAACACATCCATCCAGATAAAGACCCACCACACTCAAACAACATTTTACTTTAGTATACTTTAGTTTAGAGATACAGCACTGAAACAGGCCCTTCGGCCCACCAGGTGCGTGCTGACCAGCGATCCCCGCATATTAACACTATCCTACATGCACACGAGGGACAATCTTTACATTACACGCACGTCTTTGGAGTGTGGGAGGAAACCGAAGATCTCTGAGAAAGCCCATGCAGGTCACGGGGAGAACGTACAAACTCCATACAGACAAAACCCGTGGTCGGGATGGAACCCAGATCTCTGGCGCTGCAAGCTGTAAAGCAGCAATTCTACCGCTGCCCCACCGTGCCATCCATTACAATATGATATTGTACTTCCCATTATTAACTACACAACTGCTATGAACAGCAATAGATTGATTCTTGATTAGTACAGGAGTCAGGGGTTATTGGGAAAAGACAGGAGAATGTGGTTAGAGAGAGAGAGAGAGAGAGATAGATCAGCCATGATTGAATGGTGGAGTAGACATGTTGGGCTGAGTGGCCTAATTCTCCTCCTATCACTGATGAACTTATGAATGCCTGATAAATTCCTCGTCATTGGCATGGGTAGAGAAGAACCCTGGAGCTCTCCTGCCCTTGTGTCACCCACTGCCAGCTGGTCCCCAAAGTCATCAGATCCAGAACCTTTCACTGTTCAAGTTCAAGGGCGGCATCATGTGGGGCAGCGTTAGAGTTGCTGCCTTACAGCACCAGAGACCCGGGTTCAATCCTGACCTTGGGTGCTGTCTGTACGGAGTTTGCATGTTCACCCCGTGACCGCGTGGACAGATACTCCTGAATACTGATCATACAATGTGAACTCTGCGATGTTAGAGAAGGAGCTTAATGGGACAATTGGCCTGTACATATTACACGTGAATGCCCAGCGCTAATGGTCATTTAAGTTGGCATTCATAAGTATTTAATGACGCCAGTGAAAGAATACATAACTGGTGGGTGGGATGAGGGATGTGCTGGTGTGTAAGAAGAGTGCCAATGAGTGAATACTGCCTGCAATCCAAGAGCCTTGTCTCAATGAGTTACTCTTCAATATATTCATGAGAGGGGTTTATATGTTCCTGGATCATTTTGATTCCGCTGGCTCCATACAATCAACAAGATTGTGTTTTATCCGTGAAGTTTCAGATTGAGCAGATAATTTAATCCGTGAACTGCTTCTAACAATGTGTGATGATGATAAAATATTATAATTAACTATGGTTCCAGGATCACTTCATAACAATTAGTATCTGATCGCTCCACAGATCTGAGCCATTGTATAAATAATTAATTCACTATCACCAAGGGTATTATTTTAAAAGATGACTATATTCTTTTTCTTCATTACTGCTAAAACATCTCATCTCTGATATGACTAAGGCACAGGGCTGCATTACTATCATCTGTGAAAAGTATTCGTAAACAATTAGTTTCAACAGCAAGAACTGCTTATTATAAATTATTAGGCACTCAAATTATCACAAAAACAATACAGCAATTCTCACCATTGTCTGTAGTTACAATAGTCTGACAGCATTAGAAAGTCAGTTGAAATTTTTTTTTAAGTTATTATTTAATAATTTAACCAAGTGCATTTGGCTCAACGCTAGATATCTTGATAACAATTTCTTTCTAATTTCATCTACATCTCCCGGGCAGCACAGTGGGTAGAGCCCGCTGCCTCACAGTGCCAGAGACCCGGGTTTTATTCTGATCTCAGGTGCTGTCAGTGTGGAGTTTTCACGTTCTCCCTATGACTGCGTGGGTTTCCTCCGGGTGCTCCGGGTCCGTGCCAGTGTTCACCCATACACTAGTTCTACCCTGTACACTAGGGACAATTTACAGAAGCCATTTAACCTACAAACCTGCATTTCTTTAGAATGTGGGAGGAATCCGGAGCAACCAGAGAAAACCCACGTGGTCATGGGGATAACGTGCAAACTCTGTACAGACAGCATGCATTGTCAAGATTGAACCTGGGTCTCTGGTGATGTAAGGCAGCAACTCTACCATCGTGCCACTGTGCCACCCCTTTGTTTTGAGATACAGAGTGGAAACATCTCTTCTGCCCACCATGATGACCAGCGATCACCCATAGACTAGTTCTATGTTATCCTGCTTTCGCAAGCTATCCAACATGTACTACCTATTTCCTATACTACCTATTCCAGGCGTCTCTGCTCAACTAGGATAGCAGAGGTATCATCTTGCCTTTGGTGTGCTAAATGTTTCATGTCATGCAAGATTTTAGAGTAGCAGGAAATATTACAAAGGATGATGGAAGAGCAGGAATGTCCCTTGTTATCCTGGCTTGCTTTGTTCAAACCCTAGCCCACATCCCGAAAATTCCACGGGAGTCCTGAAACAATTCATAGAAACATAGAAACATAGAAACATAGAAAATAGGTGCAGGAGTAGGCCATTCGGCCCTTCGAGCCTGCACCGCCCTTCAATATGATCGTGGCTGATCATCCAACTCAGTATCCTGTACCTGCCTTCTCTCCATACCCCCTAATACCTTTAGCCACAAGGGCCACATCTAACTCCCTCTGAAATATAGCCAATGAACTGGCCTCAACTACCTTCTGTGGCAGAGAATTCCACAGATTCACCAATCTCTGTGTGAAAAATGTTTTCCTCATCTCAGTCCTAAAAGATTTCCCCCTTATCCTTAAACTGTGACCCCTTGTTCTGGACTTCCCCAACACCGGGAACAATCTTCCTGCATCTAGCCTGTCCAACCCCTCATGTGATGCTTTTGTAAAGGAACAACATCCACCAGCAGTCCATCCAACTTTTACCACCCATACCCAATGCCCCGTGCCTTCCTTCTGGCCAGGGCATGCTTGGCCATACTGAACTACTGGCCATTATTTCGCAACATTAACATTTCTTTCTGTTAGAGAGTCAGGAGAATCAAGAGTCAAGAGTGTTGTATTGTCATATGTCCCAGATAGAACAATGACATTATTACTTACAGCAGCACAGCAGAATATTAAAACATAGTACACGGCACACAATATACTGTAATAAACAAGAGAGAGAAAAAGGGTCAGTATGCACATGTACATATATGCACATACTCACAAATACACACATTTACATGGATCACACATATATATATATTATGTATAACCATATAACCATATAACCATATAACAATTACAGCACGGAAACAGGCCATCTCGGCTCTACAAGTCCGTGCCGAACACTTATTTTCCCCTAGTCCCATCTACCTGCAATCCGACCATAACCCTCCATTCCTTTCCCGTCCATATACCTTTCCAATTTATTTTTAAATGATAAAATCGAACCTGCCTCCACCACTTCCACTGGAAGCTCATTCCACACAGCTACCACTCTCTGAGTAAAGAAGTTCCCCCTCATGTTACCCCTAAACTTCTGTCCCTTAATTCTGAAGTCATTTCCTCTTGTTTGAATCTTCCCTACTCTCAATGGGAAAAGCTTATCCACGTCAACTCTGTCTATCCCTCTCATCATTTTAAAGACCTCTATCAAGTCCCCCCTTAACCTTCTGTGCTCCAAAGAATAAAGACCTAACTTATTCAACCTTTCTCTGTAACTTAGTTGTTGAAACCCAGGCAACATTCTAGTAAATCTCCTCTGTACTCTCTCTATTTTGTTGACATCCTTCCTATAATTGGGCGACCAAAATTGTACGCCATACTCCAGAATTGGCCTCACCAATGCCTTGTACAATTTTAACATTACATCCCAACTTAAGGACCACTCATATGCACACACACACGCGCACACACAAACATATATATATACGCACACACACATAGGTACACACAAAAAAACAACCAATAATAGTGCAATAATAACAATAATAGTCTATGTAGTTCATAGCTTATTTGAGGTTGTAGTGTTACCTGATGACTCTGGGGAAGAGACAAAAATGCTGGAGAAACTCAGCGGGTGAGGCAGCATCTATGGAGCGAAGGAATAGGTGACGTTTCCGGTCGGACCCTTTTTCAGACTGATGTGGGGGTGGGTGGGGGGGGGGCAGGAAGAAGAGAGGAAGAGACGGAGACAGTAGGCTGTTGGAAAGCAGGGAAGGGGAGGGGAAGGAGGGAGAAAGCAAGGACTACCTGAAATTAGAGAAGTCAATGTTCATACCACTGGGGTGTAAACTACCCAAGCGGAATATGAGGTGCTGCTCCTCCAATTTGCGGTAGGACTCACTCTGGCCATGGAGGAGGCCCAGGACAGAAAGGTCAGATTCGGAATGGGAGGGGGAGTTGAAGTGCTGGGCCACCGGGAGATCAGGTTGGTTATTGCAAACTGAGCGGAGGTGTTGGGCGAAGCGATCGCCCAGCCTCCGCTTGGTCTCACCGATGTAGATCAGCTGACATCTAGAGCAGCGGATGCAATAGATGAGGTTGGAGGAGATGCAGGTGAACCTCTGCCGCACCTGGAAAGACTGCTTGGGCCCTTGGATGGAGTCGAGGGGGAAGGTAAAGCGACAAGTGTAGCATTTCAAGCTGTTCATGAACCTGGGACCTAATCCAGGTCCAGTATATTGTCACGTGTACCGAGGTAGAGTGAAAAGTTTTTTGTTCCGTGCTAACCAGTAGCGGAAACACTATACATGAATATAATTGAGCCGCCCACAATGTACAGATACATTGTAAATAATGTTTAGTGCAAGATAAAGTCAAGTTCAAGTTCGCTTTTATTGTCACTTAACTAATTAAGGTGCAGTGAAATTTGAGTTACAACCATACTAAGTGAAAAGCAACACTACACCCAGCCTCATAAAATAAAATTTCCAATAAACATCCACCACAGTGGAATCAACATTCCTCACTGTGATGGAAGGTAATAAAGTTCAGTTGTCTTCGTCCTTTGTTCACCCGTGGTGGTAGGGGCATTTGGACCCTCCGCAGTCGCCGTGGCGACGATCCGATGTTCAAGCTCTCGCGTCGGGATGATCGAAACCCCGGCGTCGGGACGAATCGGAACACTCTGTGGCATGGAGCTCCAGAGTTGGCCTCTTCTTACCAGAGTCTGCGGGCTTCACGGTGTTAAAGTCTACAGGCCCCGCACTTTAGCTGGCAATCCTCGGCAAAGGATCGCCCGTTCCACGATGTTAAAGTCCGCGCCCGCGGCTTGAAGCTCCGGGCCGGTCTCCAGGGAACGCCGCACCACTCCATGTTCTTCTTGGTTCTTGGGTCCTCCAAAATATTCCAACTGGAATTTAAACTGGAGGTGGTGAAGGGAGGGATTAAGCCTGAAAGGGTATAAAGAACACACACTATAGAATTTAACATAAAACATCCCCACACAGCAGAATCAGAGTTTCCCACTGTGTGGGAAGGCACCAAAGTCAGTCTCTTCCTCCACTGTTCCCCGTGGTCAGGGCCTCCCTAAGCCCTCCGCAGTTGCGGCTACGGGCGGCTACGGGCGGCCCGATGTCCAGGACCGCTCGCCGAGGTGTTGTAAGTCCGACGTCGGGGCTGCGGGATGTCCTCAGCGGCGTGGACACCAGAGTCGGCCCCCTCCTACTGGAGTCGGCGGCTTCCAAAGTCCACAGGCCGCGCCGGGTGGAGACTGCTGCTGGAGACCCTCTGCAAGGCGCCCCAGGACTCCACGATGACGGTCAGCGCCGCCCACGTTGGAAGCTATCCGCACCAGAGCTCCACGATGTTGGAGCAGCGGCCCAACGCTCCGGAGCTCCAAACGGCGACCCAGGTAGGCATCGCCCGCTCCGCGGTGACTCCAGCGCTGCGCCGCCGCTGTAGCAGCCCTGGTCCAGTTCCCGGTCCCCGGCAGGAAAGGCCGCTCCGATCCAGCTGGTAGGCCGCGAGGTGGGGGGCGAGGACGCGACTCGGAGAAATAGTTGCGTCCCAGCCAGGAACAGACTGGGAAACGGTTTCCCCCTTACCCTGCCCCCCTCCCCCACATAGAAAAGTTAAAGTTTCCCCCAACACAAAACTTTAGACTAACTAAAAATAAAAAAAGATAGAAATAACAGACAGGCTGTAGGTAGAGGCTGCTGCAGTGCAGCGCCCCTTCCATCCCGTGTTGTTAGGCTGCAGGGGGGATGGAGATACAACACGGAGAAAAATCACATCTCCATCGAGGTAAGTGGCTGAAAAAAGTTTCTCCCGACCCCCCCCCCCCCTCCCTCTCACCCCCCACATAAAACATACCATGAAATATTGAAACATACATTCAAGCCATACAATAAAAGCAGAGAAGGGACAAGACAGACTGTTGGCGAGGCGGCCATTATGGGCGCCACCCGGTGGTATAACGTTAAGATATCTGATTAAAGATAGTCCGAGGGTCTCCAATGAGTTAGATGGTAGCTCAGGACCACTCTCTAGTTGTTCATGGGACGGTTCAGTTGCCAGATAATTACCAGGAAGAAACTGTGCCTGAATCTGGGGGAGAACCTTGCGATATTATCCGTCATGGCCTCAGGGAAGTGCCAAGATACCGACCTGCAACGTCAGCCGTGGATGTCGGCTGTGGGAACAGATCTGGCTCCGGAGTTCCAGAGCTGAATTTGACCCGCCGATTGGTGAGATAAAGATCGGCCACCTGACCCGGCCTAGGCACCACATTCTCAGGGGGAGATCCGGGGGGGATTTGAAGTGCGCTCTCGTCATTTTGTCCAGATTAAAGGAGTTGCCGGACCACCAGTTGCCGGAAAATCAGTGGTGGACCTGTGCAAGTTGTTGCTGTGAAGGCACGTAACCTTCTTTAAATCTTCTGAGATGCAATCTTCAACAGGAAGACTTCAATGCCCTTTTAAGGCACAGTTTGCACATTCTTCATGATAGCTTGCTGCTAATTAGAACCTGATTCATGTATATAAAATTAGCAGGTGCTGGGTAGCATAGATAGTAAGCAAATTCTAAAAGTAGAATTTGCGGAAATGTAGACTTCTCAGATTATTAGAAGGGATGTGAGGCGGAATCTTTTCACGCAGAGATGATTGGAATCTGCATCACATTGTCCAACAGTGTGGTGGAGGCTTTCAGAACATTTACAAAGTATTGAGATGAGGGTATGAAGGCAGAGAAGGCAATTACCAAGTGCTGGGAGATAGGATTGGTGTTGATGGATACTTGAAGGTCAGTATTGGAGTAGGATGCCTAAAGAACTGTTCCTGTGCTCCTGAGTTTTGAGTTAATGAGAAGCAAATTATATAAATGTGAAGGCCAGCAGCATAATCAAGGACCAGTCTCACCCCGCTCACTCCCTCTTCTCCTCTCTTCCATCAGGCAAGAGGTACAGAAGTGTGAAAACGCACACCTCCAGATTCAGGGACAGTTTCATCCCAGCTGTTATCAGGCAACTGAATCATCCTACCACAACTAAAGATGGGCCCTGACCTCCCATCTACCTCATTGGAGACCCTCGGACTATCATGAATTGGAATTATTGGACTTTATTTTGCACTAAATATTGTTCCCTTATCATGTATCTGCACACTGTGGATGGGTCGATTGTAATCATGTTTTGTCTTTCCACTGACTGGTTAGCACGCAACAAAAGCTTTTCACTGTCCCTCGGAACACGTGACAATAAACTAAACTAAACTAAACCAAACTAAACTAAATATAAGGGTATACTGGATCCTACTAACAGAATTGATGAGTAGATTATATTAAGTCTGAAGAAGGGTTCCGACTCTAAATGTCATCTGTTCATTCCCTCCACAGATGCTGCCTGATTCAAGATTCCAGCTTTGGTTGTTTTCTGGGACTCATGAAGATAATATTGCTCTTTTTCAGCGCAATGTTTCTGTCAGCAGAAAATGACTACAACAACCTGGTCAGCCGTGCAGGAAAGATAAATATATGAATAACACTTTGCAGGGTGTTATATGAGAGAAGAACCAGAATAGATGATCCACTGAAACTGCAAGTAAGAGAGGATAATGGGCCTGTCCCACTTAGGCAACTTTTTCAGCGACTGCAGGAGACTATGCAGGGAAGTTGCCTTCATGGTCGTGAGGAGTTCTGGGAACGAGTCTTCATGGTTGCATTCTGGGAACTAGCCGCGGCCTCATTATGGTCGCCGTAAATTTTTCAACATGTTGAAAAATTAGTGGCGACTAGAATGAAGCCGCCATGGAGAGTAGCGAGAATTCTCGTGCTGTAGGTGGGTCACCAGGAGGTCCTAGTGGGTTGCCAGGAGGTCAAAGGTTCTCGTAGGTTGTAGCCGGTGCTGACCGGTGAATTTCATTGACTCATTGGGGAAAAAAAGATAAGCAGTAGTTTTCAGAACCAAGGATAACCGACCGGTAATGTTAAATGTCCGCCGAGCCTCACAGCCGTGTATCTCTGGCTTCTTAAAAGATGTCTCCACACATTCTCCCCCCTTTCCCCCTCTTTTAAAGGACTAAACGTATACTTAACTTATTACAGCGCCAACCTTCCTGTTCATTGCGGTGTGTGTCTGTATCACCTTGGCTTTGCACCGTGTGAATTTTTTAGACAGTGCTCCCCCGCTTACCCTGTCCCTCGCTTGCATAGCGGGCTGGTGAAGGAAGCGACGTGTGTGTGTGTGTGTGTGTGTTCCACTCTGACAGTCGCCGGCAGTCCGCTGAAAAATCCCCTAAGTGGGACAGGCCCATAAAGGGCCACACAATCGCCGGGGTGTCGCCCGTATGGTCGTGAGTCGTCTCCTCAGTCGCCCAAAGAGTCGTAGTGTATTTCTGGTCGCCGCTGGATTTTGAAATGTTCCAGCGACAGTGTCGTATCTTGTCTTCTCCTGACGTAGGTGCTGTCGTAGGTTGTCATAGGATGTCGCCAGGATGACGTAGGTTGTTGTCGGTGCTAACTTCAGGCCTAGTCCAGTCGCCAGTTTTTCGGCGACCTGCTACGACTATGACAGTCGCCAGCAGTCGCATTCAAAATCGCCTAGTGGGGCAGGCCCTTAATGTTTCAATGTGATTCAGTGACCATTTTGGTGAACACTGCGTTATGTTTGCCAAATGATAGGAGCAGAATTAGGCCATTCGGCCCATCAAGTCTACTTCACCATTCAAGCACGGCTTATCATTTTCCAATGTTCTATAGATTCAGGATCAGTTCGTGTGGATTGCAGGGAAGCTAATGTTATCCCCCTTTTTAAGAAAGGCGGGAGAGAGAAAACAGGGAATTATAGACCAGTTAGCCTGACATCGGTGGTGGGGAAGATGCTGGAGTCAATTTCCTGCATTCTCCCCATAACCTCTGACACTCGTACTAATCAAGTATCTATCTACCTCTGCCTTAAAAATAAAATATCTATTGACTTGGCCTCCACAGCCTACTGTGCTAATGAATTTCACATATTTCACAAATCTCCCAGTTGCTAACCATTTAAACCCTCTCCTTCCCATTCCCATACCAACCTTGCTGTGCTGGGCCTCCTCCATTCCCATACCAACCTTGCTGTGCTGGGCCTCCTCCATTGCCAGATTGAGGCCACACAGAAATTGGAGGAGCAGCACATCATATTCCGCTTGAGTAATTTATACCACAATGGAATTATCTAACTTTAATTAATAACGCCCCCCACCCTATCTTAATTTACCATCCCTCCCCACCTCCACCCTGGTGCTCTCCTATTTCTCCCACACCCCCTGGTCGTGCTAGTTTACAAAAGAAGACACAAAGTGCTGGAGTAACTCGGCGGGTCAGGCAGCATCTCTGAGAACATGGATAGGCGACGACACAATAGACAATAGACAATAGGTGCAGGAGGAGGCCATTCTGCCCTTCTAGCCAGCACCGCCATTCACTGTGATCATGGCTGATCAACCCCATGGCTGAAATCGGTCGGGACCCTTCTTCAGAACCATCTCATGTGTCTCCCTCTCCCCTGACTCTAAAGGGCCTGTCCCACGAGCATGCGACTGCATGTGGCGAGCGCAACCAAACCTGAAGCGGGGCCGCGCGGAGGTTGAGTGATCCCCGTACAGGGCCTGTCCCATCAGCATGCGACTGCATGTGGCGAGCGCGACCAAACCTGAAGCGGGGGCCGCGCAGAGGTCCATTGATCCCGTACGAGTTGACGTGAAGTTCGAGCCAAGTCCGTGGGAAGTTCGCGCTAGGCGTACGCCGTCAAGACGCTGCAACGCCGTTGAGACGCTGCGTACACCTGTCGAGGCGCTGCGTACGGCCTCAACGCGGCTGCGGGTCGGCAGGCCTTTGCCACGCGGAGTTTTTGGACAGTGTCAGTTTTTTGGAGCCCCGCGCGATGTCGGGACCAGCTCCGCACAACTCCATATGGCTTCGGCGATCGAAGTGGGACCGGCCCCGTGAGGCGCGCGCATGTTGCATGGTGACGTAGGCAGCATCGCGCGGTTGCGCTCGGCGCCCATGTACAAAATCTTTGCGCGCAAATGACGCCCAAGTGGGATAGGCCCTTTACTCCAGCATTTTGTGCCTATCCCCACATGAAACATCACCTATCCATGCTTTCTTGGGATGCTGCCTGGCCCACTGAGTTACTCCAGCACCGTGTGTGCTCTCAAGGCTTGCTGTTGTTGGGTAGAATGTCGATGGCATTTGACACAAGATAAGAAACATTTAATTAATAAATAGATGATGTACAGGCTGGAGACATTAAAGGATGCCAAACCTAAATCGAGACGGATTTCAGTCCAAACCTAGATGTTGAAATACCAATAAAATAGACTGTATCTTTCAAAAGTCTTTCAGGCATTCTTGGAAATAGTAATTGTCTTTGAAGATTGTTGAAAAACAAGTGGGGATGAACATGGGCAGAGATAAGCTATCCAGCATCTGTGAAGTCCTACTGCAGTATTTGCTGTATGAATTGGTTGGAGACACCCACAGATACATTACAGAACCAAAGTGGTTCTATGGAAAGAGTTCAGATTCTGCCGGATGTCTTGGCATTTGCTCTGAAGCAAAACAAATGGTGTTTAACCCGGTGGGGCACAAACTAAATCGCATTAGACTCATAATGTTCAGATAACCCACGGCACCTTGACCCAGTCTGGGAATCACAAGAGATTCATCGTCCAACCTCAGGATCATTAATGAAGCCCGTTTATAACATTAGTGCAAATGCACTGAATGCAGTTTCAGATGGAGTTACTCATCACAGTTTGAAGTCATAACTGCACCTTTTAAAGGAATGTTCATTCCCTTAAACCGCTGGTGTAGGTTATGGCAAAGCTCGGGGAAGGCTGCTTCAAGCCATGGCAGACTGCAGGAGAGCAGACAATGCCGATTTTCTGATGTGGCTCTGGATAACTCGGACACTAAGACGAACATGAGGAGCCAAGGGCTTCCTCCAGCATTCATCAGGAAGTACCAGTGACAATGGATGGCAGAAAACCAACACAATGCTGCAGAAAGTTTAATGCTGAGATCAAAACCTTCATGCTGGTAGTGCTGCTGCCTCACAGTGCCAGAGTCCCAGGTTCGATCCTGACCTAAGGTGCTGTCTGTGTTGGGTTTGCATGTTATCCCAGTGACCGCGTGGAGTTTCTCCGGGTGCTTCAGTTTCCCCGCACATCCCAAAGACGTGCAGGTTTGTGGACTAATTGGCCTATTATGTAAATTGTCCCTAATGTATAGGGGTGAGAGAGTGGGATAACATAGAACTAGTGTGAATGATCAGCATGGACTCGGAAGGCCGAAGGGCCTATTTCCATGCTGTATCTTTGAACTAAACTGAACAAAACATTAATTCTCTGAAACGCGCCCTCTGCTCCATGTGTCCCTTCTCAACAGCAATCTCAGCCAGTCAGACCCCAGAGACTGAAGAAGGGTCCCCACTTGATAAATCATCTCACCATGTTCTCCAGAGATGCTGCCTGGCCCGCTGAGTTACTCTAGCACTTTGTGTTCTCTTTTGTGAACCAGCTTTTCCAGTTCCTTGTCTCTAGAAAATGTTTAACCTGCTGTGGCCTTGGTGAAGAAATCTGTAATCTATTTCAAACTAACCAACTGCTGCCAGTCCTTTATTCTGCAAAATGTTTTACTGTTGTTCAAGATCATAATCATAATCATAATTTATTAGCCAAGTATGTTTTGCAACATACAAGGCGAGGAATATCATTTGCCATACAGTCATAGCAATACAAAGCAACAGAACACACAAAGTACATTTTACCATAAACATCCACCACAGTGACTCCTCCACATTCTTCACTGTGATGGAAGGCAAAAAAACGTTCAATCTCTTCCCTTCTTTATTCTCCCGCGGTCGGGGGTCTCGAGCCCTCCGTTTACGGGACGATCTTGACTCCCGTAGCCGAGCGATCGGACCCCGGGTTGGAGCTAGTCGAACCTTCTGCGTCGTTGGAGCTCCCGACCGACATCTACGGTCTCTACCCGAGACTGCGAGCTCCTTGATGTTATAGTCCGCAGGCTGCAGTTGGAGCGTTGATCCCAGGCAAGGGATCGGCTCCGATGGAAAGTCCACATCCCCGCGGGGGGGCTCAAGGCCTCCAGCTCCACGATGTTAGGCCGCAGAGCGACCGGAGATACGATCCGGAAAACAATCGCATCTCCGGCAAGGTAAGATGTGGACTCTTATCCATTGGCGAGGCCAAATGTAGACTGGGCGATCGTTTTGCTGAACACGTTTTCTACCTACCTGATGCCCCGGTTGCCAAACACTTTAACACCCGTACCCATTCCCACACTGACCTTTCTGTCCTGGGCCTCCTCCACAGTCAGAGTGAGGCCAAACGCAAAATGGATGAACAGCGTCGCATATTTCGCTTGGGCTGCTCACAACCCAGTGGTATGAAGGTTGACTTCTCTAACTTCAAGGAACCTTAGTATCCCCTTCTCTCTCTCCATCCCTCCACCACCCTAATCGTTGTCCTAGTATTACTGTCGTCCTAGTGAGTTTCATTGTCTGTATAACTCAATAACACCAAGCCCACGGCCAACATTGGCCCGTTTCCTTGATCAATGTTACTTATTGCATATCATTCATTCATTTGTTCTATTTTCCTCTCTATCATCTCTATTTCTCGTTTCCCTTTCCCCTGACTCTCAATCTGAAGAAGGGTCGTGACCAGAAACGCCACCTATTCCTTTTCTCCAGAGATGCTGCCTGTCCCGCTGAGTTACCCCAGCTTTTCATGTCCATCTTTGACTCCACCATCTTCACCACCTTCACAATGGATAGTCATTCTGATCCGAGTCCTCTTTTCTATTTTTACCTGCACAATGAAGAAATGTTTACCTGGAGAGGTAAATGGTTCAAGGGTTTATTTATTGTCACGTGTATCAAGATACAGTGAAATACATTGTTTGCATATAGATCAGTGGGATTATCGCCATGCATTCCCTGATTAAGTACCCTATGCCTGAAAACAGCCCACTGAGTCCATATTCAATAGGAGCCAGATCTTGGTGGCATTTACACAGTCCAAGCTGCAGCTTGTTGCAGCCGTCACCTCATTCAGTTCTCCAGAGAACCATCCAGGGTGGAAATCTCAGAAATATATCAATCCAGAAGCACTGTCACCATACTGGTAGCAAAAATGCCTCTGTCAGTGATTTTGGTGGAACATCCTTGAACTGAAATAATAGAACTAATGTGAGTGGATAGAGTGGATGTGGAGAGGATGTTTGGATGACCTCAGAATCAAAGGACGTACCTTTAGAAAGCATATACTATTAGCCAGAGGGTGGTGAATCTGTGGAATCCATTGCCACAGAAGGCTGTGGAGGCCAAATCTGTAAATATTTTTAAGGTGGATTGAGAGATTCTTGATTAGTTATGCCCCTGTCCCACTTAGGAAACCTGAACGGAAACCTCTGGAGACTTTGCGCCCCACCCAAGGTTTCCGTGCAGTTCCCAGAGGTTTTTGTCAGTCTCCCTACCTGCTTCCACTACCTGCAACCTCCGGCAACCCCCTGCAACCTCCGGGAACCGCACGGAAACCTTGGGTGGGCCGCAAAGTCTCCAGAGGTTTCTGTTCAGGTTTCCTAAGTGGGACAGGGGCATAAGGGTGTCAGGGGTTTAGGGGAAAAGGCAAGAGAATGGGTTTGAGGGAAAGATATATCAGCCACGATTTAATGGCAGAATAGACTTGAAGGGCTGAATGGGCAAATTTTGGTCCTATAACTTATGAACTTATGTGGGCTGAGATCCTTGCCTCGGTATGGACTCGGTGGGCCCAAGGGATCTGCTTCACGCTGTATCTGTAAACAAAGGTAAACAAAACTGAAATAATAACTTCACGGAGACTGCAGTTGCCTGAACATTGAGCAAAAATCAAAGTGCTGGAGGTGTTCAACGGGTCAGGTAGCATCTGCAGAGGACAATGGACAGAGGACGTTCTGGTCTGTGTGACCTCCATCCCCTCTCTCTCCATGCCTAATGTTTTTCTGTTCATATTCTCAAGCGGTGAACGGGTTAAACGTTCTCCATTTTAAATGCAACAATCTGATAGAATGGCCAATTGTGCTTGTGGACAAAAGCATTTGCATGAAATAAACATCTGAGAAACGTTTTGCCTCCCATATTGTGTTTTCTTTGCCATTCTGCTGTTGTCTGATGAAAAGATAAATGTTCAAAGATACTTCTACTCACTGTGCAGAAGTGGTAGGCGGTTAGAATGGCAAAAATAATTTCATTTAAAATTCAAATGCTGTTCTAATTGCATTAATTGCACATAAAAGGCAGCAGATGTTACTATGGCTTTTATGGGGTGAAAGATCTGTTTACAGGGGATTAGAGCTGATGACAATATTTTGTACTTGTCTCCGTTTGAAGAGAGAATGCAGGTCAAGTTAAAAATAAGTGTTGCTAATGCTGAGGTTTGCGTAGGAAGGAACCGCAGATGCTGGTTTAAACCCAAGACAGACATAAAAATGCTGGAGTAACTTAGCGGGACAGGCAGCATCTCTGGAGAGAAGGAATGGGTGACGGTTCGGGTCGAGTCTGTAGAAGTGTCTCGACACCCATTCCTTCTCTCCAGAGATGCTGCCTGTCCCGCGTTTTGTTTCTAATGCTGATGCTTTACTGATACATGCGGAGAGGCACAATCATCGAAAAGTTGCATTAAGAAGCTTGCTGCTTCGTAATGTAAGGAAGTAATGTCTGTTAGCAAATGCTGCATCTTGAACTTATGCCTCAAGCTGTGGAGAAACTAAACTCGAATGGCTTCAGTCTCTAACAAAGGACAATCTAAATTTAGGTCCGATTTAAAAATATATATATCATTATCATTTGGTATGTCTATGTTGTCTCTCATTGAATTGATGCTGTTTAGAAAACCTGAGCAACCTCCTGACTCACTTGAGGCAGGTGATCGTCATGGCGACAACACACAGACGTCACCCAGAGATTAAGGCATGCAAATGCACAAAAGTGAGCAAAGCAGCCAGCTCTCGAGGTGTCATGGGACAATAAACATATAAATAGTATTCCAGCCTCGCACCATCTTGAAGGTTCTGCCGAGAAAATGCAACACAAAATTTAAAGGGGTGCATGCTTTTCATCTTAATTTTGGAGACTGATTTGAAAATATAATTAATATTACATATGCGGTATCTTTCACAGTGATATTTAAATGTTGCTGCTGCTGATTTGAATGATTTCAAGAACACTCTGCGAACATCATGCAAAACATATCTTAACATACCTATTTATGTTCCTTCATTTGAATGGGCGTGGAATTTAATTTGGGTAAAATTTCAAAAGCATTGTCAAGTTTTCCATTTTGATTTCTTTACATTCCCAGCCCACTTCCTTACTCCTTGTACACCCACGTCTGTGCAGGCATGTACAAATCTAATTCAATTTTCAAATTTGCAGATGACACCACCGTTGTGGGCTGGATATCAAATAATGATGAGTCGCAGTACAGGAAGGAGATGGTGAACCTTGTGTCCTGGTGTCGAGATAACAACCTCTCAAGGTCAGCAAGACAAATCGTGATCGACTTCAGGAAGTGAAGCAGTCAGTACACATACCCCAGATTGCATTGAACGTTGCCCAAGTAGGTATTCCTAGGAGTCAATATCACCAACTTTAATTCTCCTTCCCATTCCTACACAGACCTTTCTGCCCTCGGTCTCCTCCATTGTTAGAGTGAGGCTAAATGCAAATTGGAGGAACAGCATCTCATATTTCGCTTGGGCAGCTTACAGCCCAGTGGTATGAAATTTGTGTCTCTCACTTCAGGTAGCCTCGGCCTTCCCTCTCTCTCTATCCCTCCCCCACGCAATTCGCACCAGCTTCTCATTTTCACCCAACAAACAGCTCATTACCTTTTGTTACCATTTGTTTCCTTTATCATCATTACTTTTTTGCATATCTTTCATTCATTGTTCTTTATCTCTCCACATCACCATCTATATCTCTTGTTTCCCTTCTCCCTAACCAGTCTGAAGAAGGGTTTCGACCCGAAACGTCACCCATTATTTCTCTCCAGAGATGCTGCCTGACCCGCTGAGTTAAGGGCCTGTCCCACCAGCATGCGATTGCATGCGTCTAGCGCGACCAAACGCGGTGGCTTGAGGCGTACGGCCTCGCGGGGCCGGTCCCACTTCCAACCGCGGAGCCGTCTGGAGTTGTGCGGGGCTGGTCCCGACATCATACTCACCAATCAGCTGGGCAGGAGGCGGGCCGACTGAATTTGGACGTCGTACGGCGTCGGGCCGTGACGTCATCACGCAACGGCATGCCGGGCGGTGACAATATCACACAACGCCACGCGTTAGGCGTACGCCGTCAAGACGCTGCGTAAGGCGTCGAGATGCTGCGTACGCCCGTCAAGACGCTGCGTACGGCCTCAATGCGACTGCGGGCCGACAGGCCGTTGCCATGCGGAATTTTTGGACAGTGTCAGTTTTTCAGACCCCGCGCGATGTCAGGACCAGCTCTGCACAACTCCATACGGCTCCGGCTAGCCGCATGCAGTCGCATGCTGGTGGGACAGGCCCTTTAACCATATAACCATATAACCTCTGTTTAAAATTGCCATGAATTTCTGGAGAGAGATTGTGTTTCCAGATACTCTGATACAATTTCACTTCAGCTGGCGACATGCAGACAATACTCTCACAGATATAAGCCTCCATACAATTTCTCTAAGGTTGCTTTTGACATCAACCAAGTTGTATCATGCCGAAATAAATTTAGATGGCTTCAAAATGAACGAGAGAAAATAAGCAAGAGAAGACACAAAAAGCTGTAGTAACTCAGCGGGACAGGCAACATCTCTGGAGAGAAGGAATGGGTGACTTTTCAGGTCGAGACCCTTCTTCAATCTGAAAGCCTTTGATAAAGTCCCATACAGGAGATTAGTGGGCAAAATTAGAGCACATGGTATTGGGGGTAGGGTATTAACATGGATAGAGAATTGGTTGGCCGACAGGAAACTGAGTGGAATAAACAGGTCCCTGTCAGAATGGCAGGCAGTGGTGAGTGGAGTGCCACAAGGCTCGGTGCTGGGGCCGTAACTATTTACAATATATATTAATGATTTAGATGATGGGATTAAAAGTAACACTAGCAAATTTGCAGATGACACAAAGCTGGGTGGCAGTGTGAACTGCGAAGAGGATGCTTGGAGGTTGCAGGGTGACTTGGACAGGTTGAGTGAGTGGGCAGATGCATGGCAGATGCAGTATAATGTAGATAAATGTGAGGTTATCCACTTTGGCGGCAAAAACAAGGAGGCAGATTATTATCTCAATGGTGTTAGATTAGGAAAAAGAGAAGTGCAACAAGTTCTGGGTGTCCTTGTACACAAGTAAGCATGCAGGTACAGCAGGCAGTGAAGAAAGCGTTGGCATGTTGGCATTCATAACAAGAGGATTTGAGTATAGGACTAAAGAGGTACTTCTGCAGTTGTACAGGGCCCTGTTGAGACCACATCTGGAGTATTGTGTACAGTTTTGGTCTCCTAACTTGAGGAAGGACATCCTTGTGATTGAGCCAGTGCAGCGTAGGTTCAGAATCAGAATCAGAATCACACTTTATTTGCCAAGTATGTTTTGCAACATATGAGGAATTTCATTGGCCAGGTCAGTCATACAATTAAAAGTAACAGATCACTTCAAAAACACATTTTAACATGAACATCCACCACAGTGACTCCTCCACATTCCTCACTGTGATGGAAGGTGAAATAAAGTTCAAGTCCTTCCCTTAGTTCTTCCTCGGTCGTGGGCCTCGAGCCCCCGTTAACGGTACGATCTTAACTCCCGTAGCCGGCGGCGTTCGGGCCCTCTGCGTCGAGGCGATCTGCTCCTGCATCGGGAGGTTGTCAGCTCTCCCACGCCGGGCGATCAAACCTCGCGTCGGGGCTGGTCGAACCTTCTGCGGCATTGGAGCTCCCGACTAGCCTCTCCCGAGACTGTGAGCCCTGATGGTAAGTCCGCAGGCCGCGGTGGGAGAGATTCCAGGCAAGGGATCCGCTCCGATGTTAAGTCCGCGCCCCGCGGTGGGGCTCACGACAGTACGAGGCAGCCTCCAGCTCCAGTGATGGTAGGCTGTAGAGCACGGAGAATGTGATCCGAAAATTCATCACATCTCCAGGAAGGTAAGAACTTGAAAAAAATGTTTCAACCGATCGCCTCCCCCCTCCCCCCACATAAAACAAACCAAAGAACATTAAAGCAAAACTTTTATCAAACTAAAAAATAACAAAAAGAGTGAAAAGATGAACAGACTGCCGGCTGGGCAGCCATCATCCCGGCACCCCTGGTGGTATTGAGCCAGTGTAGCGTAGGTTCACGAGGGTAATCCCCTGGATGGTGGGACTGTTATATGAGGAAACATTGGAAAGACTGGGCTTGTATTCACTGAAATTTAAAAGGATGAGAGGCGATCTTATGGAAACATATAAAATTATAAAAGGATTTGACAAGCTAGATGCAGGAAAAATGATCCCAATGTTGGGCGAGTCCAGAACCAGGGGCCACAGACGAAGAATAAAGGGAAGGCCATTTAAAACTGAGATGAGAAAAAACATTTTCATCGATAGAGTTGTGAATTTGTGGAATTCCCTGCCACAGAGGGCAATGGAGGCCAAATCACTGGATGCATTTAAAAGAGAGTTAGATAGAGCTCTAGGGGCTAACGGAATCAAGGGATATGGGGAGCAGGCAGGTACGGGTTACTGATTGTGGACGATCAGCCATGATCACAATGGGCTCACCCTGCATCCTTGCCTCATCAGTTTATTTATTCATGTGTGTATATATTTATATCATGGTATATGGACACACTGATCTGTTTTGTAGTAAATGCCTACTATGTTCTGTGTGCTTCAGCAAAGCAAGAATGTCATTGTCCTATACAGGGACACATGACAATAAACGCACTTGAACTTGAACTTGAACTCCTGCACCTATTTTCTATGCTTCTATGAAGAAGGATGTCGACCAAAATGCCACCCATTGGCAGTCTGAAGAATGATCTTGACTCGAAACGTCACCCATTCCTTCTCTCCAGAAATGCTCTCTGTCCCGCTGAGTTACTCCAGCATTGTGTTTCTAGCTTCGGTGTAAACCAGCATCTGCATTTCCTCCCAGTTTGCTATCGTTGCACCTTCTTACTTGGAGAAAGTCTCCTGTCGTCAATATTTCCCACGGATTTGACATATTTGTCAGCCACCATCATTAAATTGTTCAGACATTGTTCCCTAAAGTTTGGCAACAGTTCAAGTTCGAGTTCAAGTTCACAATTACTGCCCCATCAGCACTTGATAACAATATTGTCTTCAGCAATACTCATTTGTTCATAAGATTTTATGATTGGCGGATGGAGAAACAAAGAACTGCAGATGCTGGTTTATACCAAAGGTGACATAAAGTGCTGGACTAACTGAACGGGTCAGGCAGCATCTCTGGAGAAAATGGATGGGTGATGTTTCACCTATCCATGCCCTCCAGAAATGCTGCCTGACCCGCTGAGTTTAGTTTAATTTAGTTTAGAGATAAAGCACAGAAACAGGCCCTTCGGCCCACTGAGTCCACACCAACCAGCGATCTTCGCACATTAACACTATCCTACACTAGCGACTACAAACATGTACGTCTTTGTTTATTTTTTCTTTTTCTTATTTTGTACATAAAATGTATTATGAAAATATATATTAGGCACTTTGGTGCCATATGATTGTACTTCTAATAAAATAAAATATTTAAAAAAAAACATGTACGTCTTTGGAGTGTAGGAGGAAACCAAAGATCTCGGAGAAAACCCACACAGTTCACGGGGAAAACATACAAACTCCGTACAGACAGTACCTGTAGTTAGGATCGAACCTGTAATGCAGCAATCATACAAGGCCCCAAATTACACCAGCATTTTGTGTCTATCATTGTGACCACAGGACACAGACTGTACTCTAGGGGTTCAAGCTGCAGTGTACATCACCAAGAGTGGTTTTGTAACACCACCATAGACCCAATTGGGCAGTGACGAAAGGCATATGCTCAGCTGACTCAGCAATCCGCTTGGGTTAGATGCAGCTCTTCATGACAAGGAGCAGGGAGCAGGCCGAAGTGAAGATGTAATTGAATTGCATTAAATGGAAAGACTGTGAACAGATTGACCAGCTTAAAACCAACCCTCCTTGGAGGCATGATGGATCATAGCCTGCAGGATGAAATATGCCACACCACAACTTGTAAGCTGAAGATAGACACAAAATGCTGGAGTAACTCAGTAGGCCAGGCAGCATCTCTGGAGAGAAGGAATGGGTGACATTTCAGGTCGAGATCCTTTTGCAGACTGTCGAGGGGAGGGACACTAGAGATATGGATGGGTAAGGTGTGAAAATGACAGATCAAAGCTGACGATGATCAAGGAAATATAGAATGGTTCACTGTTTGCTGAGGGGAAGGTGACAACGAGGAATACAAACAGTAAAATTAATCAGGAGGATGGTGAAACTAGTTGGAGAACTAGGGTGGGGGAGGAATGGGAAGAGTAGTCAAATAATGGCTACTTGAAGTTAGAGATATCAATATTCATACCGCTGGGTTATAGGCTGCCCAAGCGAAATATGAGGTGCTGTTCCTCCAATTTGCGCTAGGCCTGACTCTGACAGTGGAGGAGGCCCAGGACAGAAAGGTCAGTGTGGGAATGGGTGGGGTTTAAAGTGTTTAGCAACCGGGAGATCAGGTAGGCCTAGGCGGACTGAACAATGAAACAATCGCCGAGCCTGCGCTTAGTCTTATCAATAGATTGGGGTCCACACCTGGAACAGGTGGAACAGCGGATATAGTAGATGAGGTTTGGAGGAGGTGTAAGTGAACCTCTGCCTCACCTGAAAGGACGTAAGCTGAAGGAACGCTCACTGTATCGCTCACTCTACACGAACTGTTCAGCTCGGAGTCACCAATGATTCCATGGTGAGTGCAGGAAGAGCCGCAATTGGCTTTGCTAAAAGCAAGATGCTAACCAGCTAAATCTGAATCTACAGGACTAGTGGTTGTCAGTGACAAGCGATGCGGTGTTGATCAATCTCATAACCAACGGAGCACATTGTGTTTGGAAGTCCCACCGTGACTCTCCGTGAATCAGGGTGAAGAAGATCTCCATCCTGCGCAATGGTGCAACCATGCATGTGAACACAAAGCATCTGTAACCATGTTCCACCAGGAGATGTTTCATTTTAGTTTCCTCCTGAGATCTCCAACATACGTTCTTCCTCAGTCATGGAGGGTTATAGAACCATACAGCACAGGTACAGGCCCTCCAGCCCACCATGTCACAAGCTCACAAGTTATAGGAGTTGAATGAGGCCCTCGAGTCTACTCCGCCATTCAATCATGGCTGATCTCTGTTTCCTGATCCCATTCTCCTGCCCTCTCCCCATCACCCTTGACACCCGTTCCAATCAAGAATTTTTCTATCTCTGCCTTAAAAATATCCACCAACTTGAGCTCCACAGCCCTCTGTGGCAATGAGTTCCACAGATTAACTACCCTCTGACTAAAGAAGTTCCTCCTCACCTCCTTTCTAAAAGTGTCCTTTAATTCTGATGCTATGACTTCTGGTCCTAGACTCCCCCACTAGTGGAAACATCCTCTCCACATCCGCTCTATCCAAGCCTTTCACTGTTCTGTAAGTTCCAATGAGGTGTTGTTATCTCCTGAACATTGTAATCTCCAGTGAGTAGAGACCCATTGTTGTCAATCGCTCGTCGTGCTCTCACAAATCTGATAGATTTTTTTGAAGACGTGACCAAAAAAGTCAATGAGGGCAGAGCTGTAGATGTTGTATACATGGACTTCAGTCACGCGTTCAACAAGGTTCCTCATGGTAGGCTGCTCTGGAAGGTTAGATCGCATGGGATCCAAGGAAAGATAGCTGAATGGATAGCAAATTGGCTTCATGAAAGGAAGGTGATGGTGGAAGGTTGCTTGTCAGACTGGAGGCCGTTTGTCATCTTTATCAATGAACATACAGGGCAAGATTAGCAAGATCTAGGGGGCGCCGGAGGAGGGAGATGGCAGCCTTGCCGGCAGTTTGTTCATTTTTTTCATCCTTTTTGGTATTTTTAGCGTTTGTTTAAAGTTTGTTTTAATGTTCTTCTGTTTGTTTTATGTGGAGGAAGGGGGGGGGGGGGGGTTCGGGTTCTTACCTTCCTGGAGATGTGATGAATTTTCGGATCACATTCTCCGGGCTCTGCAACCTACCATCACTGGAGCAGGAGGCCGCCGCGGACTGTCGTGAGCCCCACCGCGGGGCGCGCACTTAACATCGGAGCGGATCCCTTGCCTGGGATCGCTCCCACCACGGCCTGCGGACTTACCATCAAGGGCTCACAGTCTCGGAAGAGGCAAGTCAGGAGCTCCAACGCCTCAGAAGGTTCGTCCAGCCCCGACGCGAGGTTTGATCGCCCGATGCGGGAGCTGAACGCCTCAACGCCGAGGGCCCGAACGCCGCCGGCTACGGGACTCAAGGCTGTCCCGTCAACTCGAGGCCCCGGACCAAGGAAGAACAACAAGGGAAGGACTTGGAACTTTATTTTCGCCTCCCATCACAGTGAGGAATAACCATATAACAATTACAGCACGGAAACAGGCCATCCCGGCCCTTCTAGTCCGTGCCGAACACTTATTCTCACCTAGTCCCATCTACCTGCACTCAGACCATAACCCTCCATTCCTTTCCCATCCATATAACTATCCAATTTATTTTTAAATGATAAAACGAACCTGCCTCCACCACTTCCACTGGAAGCTCATTCCACACCGCTACCACTCTCTGAGTAAAGAAGTTCCCCCTCATGTTACCCCTAAACTTCTGTCCCTTCATTCTCAAGTCATGTCCTCTTGTTTGAATCTTCCCTTCTCTCAATGGAAAAAGCTTATCCACATCAACTCTGTCTATCCCTCTCATAATTTTAAAGACCTCTATCAAGTCCCCCCTTAACCTTCTGTGCTCCAAAGAATAAAGACCTAACTTGTTCAACCTTTCTCTGTAACTTAGGTGCTGAAACCCAGGCAACATTCTAGTAAATCTCCTCTGTACTCCCTCTATTTTGTTGACATCCTTCCTATAATTGGGTGACCAAAATTGTACACCATACTCCAGAATTGGTCTCACCAATGCCTTGTACAATTTTAACATTACATCCCAACTTCTATACTCAATGCTCTGATTTATAAAGGCTAGCACACCAAAAGCTTTCTTTACCACCCTATCTACATGAGATTCCACCTTCAGGGAACTATGCACAGTTATTCCCAGATCCCTCTGTTCAACTGCATTCTTCAATTCGCTACCATTCACCATGTACGTCCTATTTTGATTTGTCCTGCCAGGATGTAGCACCTCACACTTATCAGCATTAAACTCCATCTGCCATCTTTCAGCCCACTCTTCCAAATGGCCTAAATCTCTCTGTAGACTATGAAAATCTACTTCATTATCCACAACACCACCTATCTTAGTATCATCTACATATTTACCACACCATCATCCAGAATGTGTAGGAGTCACTGGGATGGATGTGTTTTCTGAGTCTGTTGTTTTTTAAATTGTATGACTGACCTGGCCAGTGAAGTTCACTACACCAATTGGTGTATGTGACAATAAATGAACTTATGAACTTATGAAGATTGCTGTTGATACAAAAGTTAGTGGTTTTGCAGATAATGAAAATGGTTGTGAAAGATTGCAGCAGAATCTGGATCGATTGGCCAGGTGGGCGGAAGATTGGTTGATGGAATCTAACACAGA
The DNA here is from genome assembly GCF_010909765.2 of Amblyraja radiata. Taxonomy (NCBI): domain Eukaryota; kingdom Metazoa; phylum Chordata; class Chondrichthyes; order Rajiformes; family Rajidae; genus Amblyraja; species Amblyraja radiata. The sequence continues at coordinate 744,704 of NC_045964.1, read as the reverse complement.
GAAGTGTGAGGTGTTGCATTTTGGGACATCGAACAAGGGTAGGACCTACACAGTAAATGGTAGACCTCTGGGTAGTGTTGTAGAGCAGAGGGATCTATGAGTACAGGTGCATGGTTCCTTGAAGGTCGAATCGCAGGTAGATAAGGTGGTCAAAAAGGCTTTTGGTACATTGGCCTTCATCAGTCAGAGTATTCAGTACAGAAGTTGGGAGGTCATGTTGCAGTTGTGTAAGATGTTGATGAGACTGCATTTAGAATATTGTGTTCAGTTCTGGGCACCATGTTATAGGAAATATATTGTCAAGCTTGAAAGGATTCAGAGAAGATTTATGAGGATGTTGCCAGGCCTAGAGGGTGTGAGCTATAGGGAAAGGTTGTTGTCCTCCAAGTAAAATGAGAGATGTCTGATAATATTAGAACCATACAAATGGCCATGGGACCAATCAATAACCCAGCTGTAATACTGAAGAAAAAAGGAGACAAAGTTCTGAATGCTCCAGCATCTCCGGAGAAAAAGGATGGGTGATATTTCAGGTTGGGACCCTTCTTCAAACTTAAATGGACTTCAGACTGAAGAAGGGCCCCATACCGAAACGTCACCTATCCATGTTCTCCAGAGATGCTGCCTGACCCGCTGAGTTACTCCAGCACTCTGTGAAACGTCACCTATCCATGTTCTCCACAGATGCTGCCTGACCCGCTGAGTTACTCCATCTTTGGAACACACCTTCATGACTTGGAAAATCAAGCGTTCACTATAACCCGGTGTAAATGCTGCAATCCCTCCTCATCAACAAAACCAACAGTTCATCAACAGAAGGACTGCCACAGTTGATGAGTGTGTCTCACCACCACTTCCTGATGCTAATTAGGGACTAATCATGAAGGGTTTTCTTGCCTAAGACATTTAGATCACATGTATATAATAAATTAGATTTTATTTTTAATTCCGTTTCCAGTTTTACTTCCAACTGTGCTATTGCATATATTGTTCCTGTTCATTCGCTCGTGTCAGACGACGTATCGCTCTGTCGATGTCCAACATGTTGGCAGAATTGGTCGCCGATGCGTCACATAGTGCATCGTGTCATTGTTTCCGGGGATCGTCACGAGGATACTTCTGTCATGATCCCATGGTTCCTGTTAAAACAGAGGATCTCTCTGTGTGAGCGGTGTAGAACACGAGACGCCACACAAAGGTCCTCTTGATGCTTTACATTGCCGTGCCCTAGTTGAAATTTGTTATTAACTCAGCCTGAGAGAAGTAGTCTTTTCTACTCATACCTCGTGAATTCACATCCACCTCTTTTCACATCACAACCTCTTTTCTCTGTAGAACATGTTATAAAACAGGGAATGAAGCAAATACCGACTTCTATATCCGGGGTAGCATGGTGGTGTAGCGGTACAGTTGCTGCCTTACAGCACTTATAGCGCCAGAAACCCGGGTTCAGTCCTGACTAAGACTGCTGTCTGTACGGAGTTTGCACGTTCTCCCCGTGACCGTGTGGGTTTTCTCCGACATCTTGGGTTTCCTCCCACAATCCAAAGACGTACAGGTCTGTAGGTTAATTGGTTCGGTATAAGTGTGAATTGTCCCTAGTGTGTGCAGGATAGTGTTAGTGTGCTGGGATCGCAAGTCAGTGCGGACTTGGTGGGCCAAAGGGCCTGTTTCTGCACTGTATCTCTAAACTAAACTGAACTTAATCTGTATCTCTTCGAGCCAAATGAACGCTTCTTCTGTGCTGGAGCGACTCAGCGGGTCTGGCAGCATCTCTAGAGAAAAGGAAAAGGTGATGTTTCAGTTCCCAACCTAAAATGACACCTATCCATGTTCTTCAAGTGAGATAATGAGTTGGATTGTGACATTTTGGCTCAGGATCCTTCTTCAGACTCACAGGTCCATTGCAGAATCACCGCAAGGTATGGCTACTTTGAAGAAATTCCCCTCCTCTCTCCAATGGGAGATCTCTCACTGCTCCCCCTCTGTGCTTCCTGCAGTTGAGTCTGAAGAAGGGTTCCAACCCTAAACGTCGCCTGTCCATGTTCTCCAAAGCTGTGGCCTGACCCGCTGAGTTACATCAGTACGCTGTGTTTCTTTTTTTGTAAACCAACATCTCCAGCTGTTTCAACTTGTCCATATTTTATCCGGCTGCCAACTGCAAAGGAGTGATTTCACTGGCAGTTGTTAGATGGCCCATTCACAACCCTAGGGATGATGTGTGGTCTACCTTGTCAATTCATGCCTGTAGCCACTGTTAACATATTGTGATGGTTATGTGCCTGTCCCACTGTACGAGTTTACCCAAGAGCTCTCCCGAGTTTAAAAAAAAATCAAACTCGTGGTAAGCACGTAGAATGTACGTAGCGGGTACGTCGGAGCTCGGGGACGTCTCTTAGCGGCTCGTAACGCTAACGGCAGGTACTCGGGAAACGCGGTAAGCTCGGGAAGGTTCGTGAAGATTTTTCAACATGTTGAAAAATGTCCACGAGAGCCCCGAGTACCTACGAGCGGCTATTACAGTAATTCTCCATGTTCGAATCAGAGGAAACTCGGGAGAACTCTTGAATTAGCTCGTACAGTGGGACAGCCCCATAAGTTGGCTGAGCCCACAGAAACAAACATGGAATTGGTGGACATGACTAGGTCTGGGCTGTTTAGTTTAGTTTATTTTTACGTGAAAAGCATTTTTCTGCTTGCTAACCAGTCAGCGGAAAGACTGTCCATAATTACAATCAAGCCATCCACAGTGTACAGATACAGAATTAAGGGAATAATGTATAGTGCAAGATAAAGTTCAGTAAAGTCTGATTAATGATACTTTGAAGGTCTCCAATGAGGTTGGTGGTAGGTCAGGACCGCTCTCTAGTTGATGATAATGGTGCAGCTTTGACATTGGACAGGGGAATGTTTCATCTGTGTTTGTATTTCGAGATAGTCCGAGGGTCTCCGTTGAAGTAGGTTGGAGTTCAGGACCAAAGATAGACACAAAATGCTGCAGTAACTCAGCGGGACAGGCAGCATCACTGGATACAAGGAATGGGTAATGTTTCAGGTTGAGATGTCTGAAGACGGGTCTCAGCCCGAAACATCACCCATTCCTTCTCTCCACAGATGCTGCCTGTCCCGCTGAGTTACTCCAGCATTTTGTGTCTATCTTCGGTGTAAACCAGCATCTGCAGTTCTTTCCTACACGGAGTTCAGGACTGCTCTCTAGTTGGTGGGAGGATGGTTCAGTTGCCTGATAACAGCTGGGAAGAAACTGCCCCTGAATCTGGAGGTGTGCGTTTTCACACTTCTGTACCTGATATAGGCAGCATGGTAATGGCATACCACCTATTTTAAATGATTGCTGTGTGCATTCAGCAGCTCAGGCACCGCTCATCAGCTGCACAGCATCATGTTCGGCACAGACATTGTGGGCCGAAGGGCCTGTTCTTGTGCTGTACTGTTCCATGCACACATGAGCAGGAGGCTGGATGACATGAGTGACTGGTGCATCATCAGGGCAGCTGACACCAGGTGGGTGAACCTGTACCTGCAAATGCTGGGGGCAGTCTTTAGAAATGGTGAATTTGCATCGAGGTGCTTTGAGGGACAGTTGTTTGTCCCACGGCCATCTGAAAATGTGCTGAAGATGTTGGTGCAAGATTGGAAGGAAGAAGTATCTAGTACTCACAGCGGGGCAGGCGTGCTCTCCACGTGTGCAGGGGGATGAGGTAGAGGTAGAAGTATCACAGGAAAGACAGACGAAGATGGGAGTTAGGAAGGAACTGCAGATGCTGCTTTAAACCGAAGATAGACACAAAAAGCTGGAGTTTCTCAGCGGGACAGACATCATCTCCAGAGAAAAGGAATAGGTGACGTTTTGGGTCGAGACAAGAAAGATCTAAAGAAGATTCTCAGCCCAAAGCGTCACCTGTTCCTTTTCTCCAAGGATGCTCCCTGACCCGCCGAGTTACTCCAGCTTTCTGTGTCTATCAAAGATGGCAGTGTTATCCATAGAGCCTGGATAAAGGCTTTGAACAATCTGACGTGAGTCGTCAAGGTGAGTGCACTTTTCAGATGACATAAAGGCATGCACCAAACTCAGATACTTCCATAAGCCAGCTATCATTAATCTCTAACAATTTGGCCTGAACCCTTTGAATCATATGCTTTACCTCACCCTGGCATACTTAACATTATTGGAGTGTTCACACCTGCAATTCACCCACTGGCTGATGGCCAACCTCATAGGCAAATGGCAACGTGTCCTTGTCTCACTCCGATGTTTCCAAATGCTCGTCACCGTGTCTGTGAATTGGGAAGTTCAGACACAGTGTAGTTTTATCAGTTTAGTTTATTGTCAGGTGTACCGAGGTACAGTGAAAAGCTTTTGTTGCCTGCTTCATTTAGTTTAGTTTAGTTTACTTTAGAGATACAGCATGGAAACAGGCCCTTCTGCCCACCGAGACCACACTGAACAGCGATCCCCGCACATTAACACTAACATACACACACTAGGGACAATTTCTACACTTATAACAAGCCAATTAACCTACAAACCTTTGAAGTGTGGGAGGAAACAGAAGTCCTCGGAGAAAACCCACGCGGTCACAGGGAGAATGTATGAACTCCGTACAGACAGCACCCATAGCCAGGATTTAAGAGAGAGTTAGATAGAGCTCTAGGGGCTAGTGGAGTCAAGGGATATGGGGAGAAGGCAGGCACGGGTTATTGATAGGGGACGATCAGCCATGATCACAATGAATGGCGATGCTGGCTCGAAGGGCCGAATGGCCTCCTCCTGCACCTATTTTCTATGTCTTCTATGTCTATTGTGGGCAAAGATGACATCAACGGTCTATTCCTCACCAACTACCAGCTTGTAAACAATATAAGCAACAACGGATTAAGTCACAAGGATCTCCGATTCCACTCTGCCATCATTTTATTAACGGAACAATCTATCTTTAACTATTTTACTTAGACTAATGTATACAGTGAGTGTTACTATTTTCAACATGCTTGTATTCTAACTCTTTCAAAGTTAACATGAATATGTAAAAATAAATATAAAATGCCACTCTTTTGTCCAACGATGATCATAGGACTGGATTCATCACGGGGATGACTCAGTAATTCTCCTCCCTGCTTAGTCATTGTAACTAACTGAGGGCTGACTCCAAGGTGACAAATTATTGCTGTTGTTCAAAAGGGTCTGAAGAAGGGTTTCGGCCCGAAACGTCGCCTATTTCCTTCGCTCCATAGATGCTGCTGCACCCGCTGAGTTTCTCCAGCAATTTTGTGTACCCTAAATTATTGCTGTTATTTGGAGAATAAAATATTGCAATGTATCTCACAAAAAGACACAAAATGCTGGGGTAACTCAGCGGGTCAGGCAGCATCTGTGGAGAACATGGATAGGTGATGTTTCACAGAGTGCTGGAGTAACTCAGCGGGTCAGGCAGCATCTGTGGAGAACATGGATAGGTGACGTTTCACAGAGTGCTGGAGTAACTCAGCGGGTCAGGCAGCATCTGTGGAGAACATGGATAGGTGATGTTTCACAGAGTGCTGGAGTAACTCAGTGGGTCAGGCAGCATCTCTGGAGAACATGGATAGGTGACGTTTCACAGAGTGCTGGAGTAACTCAGTGGGTCAGGCAGCATCTCTGGAGAACATGGATAGGTGACGTTTCACAGAGTGCTGGAGTAACTCAGTGGGTCAGGCAGCATCTGTGGAGAACAGGGATAGGTGATGTTTCCGTGAAACTTTAAACTTTAGAGGAGGAGATTCACTGTGAAGGATGTTTGTGTAAATGGTGTTGGTGTGTGTCTTGGTTCTTTTCTTGTTGTATGACTGCAGAAACCAAATGACGTTGTATTCAGCCCACCAAGTCTGCGTCGACCAGCCATCACCCATACACTAACACTATCCTGCACACTAGGGACAATTTACAGAAGCCAATTCAACTACAAACCCGCACATCTTCAGAGTGTGGGAGGTAACTGGAAACCCATGTGGTCACAAGGAGAGCGTGCAAACTCCGTACAGACAGCACCCGTGGTCAGGATCTAACCCAGGTCTCTGGCGCAGTGAGGCAGCAACTCTACCGCTGCCCCACTGTGCTGCCCGAAGTGTTGGGACCCTTCTTCAGACAAAATAAAAAGAAGTGTCTCGACCCAAAACGTCACTCATTCCTTCTACCCAGAGATGCTGCCTGTCCCGCTGAGTCCAGCATTTTGTGTCTATCTAAATAAAAAGAGCAAGAGGAATCAGATGGGGAGCAGTGAGAGAGGGTCTCACAGAACTCCAGTCTGAGAGAGGAGGAGAACTTTCAAAGTACCACACCTTGAGGAGATTTCGCAGTGGAACAGTGAGACTTTGTGTCGCCAACATCTGTATTTCCTTCGTTTCACAGAGGAATTCTGACATATTTGTAAAACCTCATATCCTTTAAGTTTAATGACCAAGCTTCAGAAGAGGTTCTGTATTCTCCTTAAATAATGCAGTAACCATCAAATGCCCGTAGAAAAATATCTTACATACTTCCAGTTCCTTCCCCCTACTTTCAATCTGAAAAAGGGCCACGTCCGAATTGTCACCCATCCTTTTCTCCAGAGATGCTGCCTGACCTGCTGAGTGACTCCAGCTCTGTGTGTCTATCTCCTATCTTACATAGCATCTTTAGTTTAGTTTAGTTTAATTTAGAGATAGAGTGGAAACAGGCCCTTTGGCCCATCGAGTCCACCACGACCAGCGATCCCCACACATTAACACAATGGACAATTTTTATATTTACACCAAGCCATATAACCTACAAACCTGCGGAGTGTGGGAGGGAACCGAAGCTCTCAGAGAAAATCCTCGCAGGTTACAGGGAGAACGTGCAAACTCCGTACAGACAGCATCCGTAGTCAGTATCGAACCTGGGTCTCTGGCTGCTGTAAGGCAGCAACTCTACTGCTGCACCACCATGGCACCCTAGAATTACAATCCCGTGTAGTCAGAGCATTTTTTTGTACACCAAAAGAAGCCAGTGTAAATATATTTTAAAAATCAAACGTCACTGTGGTAATTGCTGCCTCACAGCGCCAGAGACCCGGGTTCGATCCTGACTATGGGTGCTGTCTGTGCGGAGTTTGCATGTTCTCCCTGTGACACATGTGGGTTTTCTCCAGGTGCTCCAGTTTCCACCCACACTCCAAAGACGTACTGGTTGGTAGGTTAATTGGCTTCTGTAAAATTGTCCCCTCCATGACTATATATTTCTTGCATTCTTCTGATTACTAGAAGTTTCATTTTTATGAAATATGCATTTATTTCATCAGTAAGGAAATTACGTTGAGACCTTGTTTTCCAATTAATTTTATTTTGAAACCATATGCACATTGTAGTTCAATTACAGCTCAGCAGAGCACGGGAAACCTTGTTGAACTGTCGAAACAAGAAAGTGGCACATACACTTCTTGTTCAACAAAGTACTAGAAACAAAGTCAGACCTGTCTTTTTCATGTTACAGTATCACAAATGTGCATGCCTATCGTAAAGGCTGGTACTAAGTAGGAAATGGTCACAGAATCGAGAACTGAGATATGCTCTGCTGCCATATAAGGTTCTATTGCTATAGCACAAAAATGGTGAAAGTGTGAGTTCTTTGGAGACAGACAATGATTCAAACCGTGTCTTATTTGTGGACGCTAACATCATTTCAGCGCATGGAGACTATCCTATTGCGGACATTGAATTTCAGTGCTATTCTCTGATCACCGCACAACAGTATTGCCTATTTTCAGAAAGCAAATAAATTTCAGCCATTGGGAAAAGTAATGTATACAGCAGAATGTTTACAGATGTTTAACCACCAAAGATATACAGCTTATATATTTAATACTTGCACCTTCCTTGTGATGTGCAATTGTAAACATGGTAGTAACAATGTCGCAACAAAGATAGGGCATTATGAAACATATGCAGTTCACATTCAAAATGCATCTGGTGGAGAATATTCTTTCTTCTTTCTGACTGTATATCTCATGAGGTCATAAGTAATAGGAGCAGAATTAGGCCATTGGGCCCATCAGGTCTACTCCTCTTTTCAATCATGGCTGATCTATCTCTCCCTCTTAACCCCTTTCTCCTGCTTTTCCCATTGAGAGTAGGGAAGATTCAAACTAGAGGACATGACTTCAGAATTAAGGGACAGAAGTTTAGGGGTAACATGAGGGGGAACTTCTTTACTCAGAGAGTGGTAGCTGTGTGGAATGACCTTCCAGTGGAAGTGGTGGAGGCAGGTTCGATTTTATCATTTAAAAATAAATTGGATAGGTATATGGATGGGAAAGGAATGGAGGGTTATGGTCTGAGTGCAGGTAGATGGGACTAGGGGAGAATACGTGTTCGGCACGGACTTGTAGGGCCGAGATGGCCTGTTTCCGTGCTGTAATTGTTATATGGATATATGATTCTCCCCTTAACCCCTGACACCCAGATGAAACATGAATCTATCTAGCACTGCCTTAAAAATATCCATTGAACCTGCGATGTTTACTGCAAGGAATAGCTGCCAGTCTTTGATGTCTGCTGCCATTTTGCAGAAGGGAGAAAACTTTAGCTGTGTCAGTCTTCATTATGTTTTTCCTTCTAAAACACAATGTCATCATTTTCTGTTATAAGCTGTAATAAATTAAAAGTTCCCATGAATTGAAAGAATCGAAAGCAACAGTGAGACAATGTAAACGCTGGCTATGTTTAACATTGTGCTAAAAAAAAATGCAGAATTTTAAATTAATCACCATGATGTGGAAATGGAATCAGAGAGTTGGTGTAAGTGTAGATAATGTACAAAATCAGCAACATGTTGTTGGATCACTGCCTTGCCAAAAGAGAGGCAGGGCTCAGCATCTGCTCACAGGACAACCTCTATCAAAGTTGTGGAGTCCCATCATTTATACTACAGACACCTCCAACACGTTGGCACACGGCACATAGCCGCAGCTTGACAAGGCCAGATGAACCACAAACAGATGAGAATTGGGACAGACGGGGCATCTCAGTAGCGCAGCGGTAGAGTTGCTGCCTTACAGCGCCAGAGACCCAGGATCAATCCCAACAACGGGTGCTGTCTGTACTAGTTTACACCTTCTCCCCGTGACCTATGTGGGTTTTCTCCAGGAGCCCCGGTTTCCACATTCCAAAGACGTGCAGGTTTGTAGGTCAATTTGAAATGAGAAATTGTCCCTCGTGTGTAGGATAAAGTTAGTATACAAGGATCGCTGGTCAATGTGGACTCAGTGGGTTGAAGAGCCTGATTCCGCGCTGTACCTCTAAACAAAACAAAAACAAATCAAAGAGATTTTCCAGATCTTTTGTATAAAGGTTATTTGGCAGGTAAGAGGGTCCAGAAATTAAATCCATTCGTTTTTGAACAGGGAAGGTTCTGGAATGATAAGTGGAAAATAAGTGTGGATCAGAAGAGCCTAAGCTGCCCTCATGAATCAGGCACCAAGAACAAGCTGCTGCCATACATTTGTGCCACATAATCTCTCTTAGTTCACCTGAAACCTACGCTCAGCTTGCTCAAGGTATTTGGGGGATAAAAAACCTCAAAGAATCTTTCATCCAAAATTAGTACAGCTGAAGACTTCCTTTCATTTACTTCACTTCAATTTCATTTACTTCATTCAATTGGACAAATTAATGGAAGCACTGGAGATGTTAGTTAAACAGAGAGGTAGGGTCTCGACCCGAAACGTCACCTATCCATGTTCTCCAGAGATGTTGCCTGCCCAGCTCAGTTACTCCAGCTCGTTGTCTCTTTTTTTTGTCTAGCAGCATCTGTAGTTCCTCATTTCTCCAGTCATCATAAGATCATAAGTGATAGGAGCAGAATTAGGCCATTCGGCCCATCATGTCTACTCCACCATTCAATCATGGTTGATCTTTCTCTCCTTCCTAACCCCATTCTCCTGCCTTCTCCCATAACCTCCGATACTCGTACTATTCAAGAATCTATCCATCACTGCCTTAAATATATCTACTGACTGCCTCCACAGCCTTCTGTGGCAGAGAATTCCACACATTCACCACCCTCTGACTTAAGAAATACCTCTTCATCTCCTTCCTAAAAGAACGTCCTTTAATTCTGAGGTGATGACCTCTAGTCCTAGACTCTCCCACCAGTGGTAACATCATCTCCACATCCACTCTATCCAAGCCTTTCACTATTCTGTATGTGTCCCATCATTCTTCTTAGCTATAGGACTCTTTCTCTGGTGCACTGGGCTGTTTTGAATCATCGCCTTCTATGTTTGAGTTTGAGTTTGGTTTATTGTCACGTGTACCGAGGTACAGTGAAAAGCATTTGCAGCGTGCTAACCAGTCAGCGGAAAGACAATCCATGATTACAATCTAGCCGTCCACAGTGTAAAGATACAGGATGAAGGGAATAACATGAATAGATTAAAGAGAGCATAGTTAAAGTAAGAATTTAAAGTGTCGGAGCAGAGGTGTAAAAGAGTGGAGCCACTGTAAGGCGTGATTGCAGATCCACTTCTGTGACCAGCGCGCGCGCGCGCACACACACGCACACACGCACACGCGCGCGCACACACACACACACACACACACACACACACACACACACACACACACACACACACACACACACACACACACACACACACACACACACACACACACACACACACACACACACACACCTTGGGCGCCATCTTAGACCATTGACAAGTGAACATCATATTTCCGGCTTTCTAAATTTAATTCTTAATTAATTATACGCATAAAATCCAATTAATGAATGCTAATTTTTTTTGGTCAAAGCTTAGAATGGTGTGGGTTTTATTGACACTAACCCCAATTACTTTGTCACAGTTACAATGCTGTGTTGTGTACCATTGGTGTGAGTTAAGCCTATAGTTAAATCTATTCAATCTTTCTATTCTGCTGTACGATTGATGGCTAATCAAGGCATAGTGCTGGAAGGAATAGTATCATCATTTGGTGAGGGGAACATACAAGGCCAATTTTTTCTTTCTCCCTTTCAATCAAGAAAGTAAATAACTTTTTTTTTTTTTCAAAAGATCTGGAAAATCACTGAGCAATCCTAACTTGTTTGCAGTTGAGACAGAAGTCTGGCATGGACAGGCAACGCTGGTTTTCTGAATGTAAGAGAAGGGATGTCAAGTAAAAACAATATGTCACAGCATGAAGCAGGTACAGGAGCAAGCGGGAATAGCTGCACCACAAATGTTAAGATCTGAAGTTTGATACTGAAATGGTGAGGTTGGAGGAACAGCACTTTGCTATGTCCCTTCAATGTGACACTGTTGGTCTGCCTGCTCGAGTCTCTGGCCTTGTTTAAATTGTGTCTCTATGTCCTCTACCATTACATAATTTCAATAGTCCGTCCCTGTGACTAGGTTTGCTTTGAATTCTCCACGATACATACACTTTCCTGTCATTATCCCGTTCCTGTATATCTTACTGACGACATCTGGTATCCTACCCTGTTAATTCTTTAAGATGAATATAGTACAGCAAAAGAAGAATGAAAATCTGTTCTTTTTTTCATCAGCCTTCTGGAAATAAACTGACATTTGAACCTGTTTTTTTTATTGTGGCAGCAGTGAAAAGGATTGAAGGCTTTTGAATTAAAAATGAATCACCACATAAACATAAAAGACACGTCACATTTAAAATATCATAAATAATCGCTGATGGTTTAGGCATAGTTTGGCCTTGTACTATTTTTCCTCCATTGTCTCTATTGATCTGGGTCCAATTCATTTTCCCTTTGACTCTGAGTCGTGCCAACTTACCGATGGAAAAAGGATTAAAATAGCAAGACCCACTTATGATTTTGTTTCCTCAAATTACTAACTGATTTCTGTCCAAGCTATTTCAGGGTCATAAATCACAGTGTTAAACAGTTCTAACTTTTCAGAAACAAACAGATGACCTCTGGCATTCAGAACCCCAAACATCTACAGGAGTTTGCACTGAGATGCAATACTAGTGGGGGGTATGGAGCAGAATGTTTAGGTTACCTTTTGTTTATTCCCAGGAGGGTGACAGGACCCAACGGGTCCCACTTGGTCTAGGTTACAATAAAATGAGTGGAATACTTGTGAATACTTGACTATAATGCCTATTATTAAAAGCCAATTTAAGTAATAATCCAATCCAGTGTGGTGATTGACCGAATAAGAGTAAAG